>NW_015151113.1:419868-431114 GCF_000732505.1 Cyprinodon variegatus
TTTTTTGTCCGATTCATCGATTAATCGAAAAAATAATCGGCCGATTCATCGATTTTTAAAATAATCTTTAGTTGCAGCCCTAATATATATATATATATATATATATATATATATATATTAGGGGTAAAAGTATTTTCAAATTACTGCGGGTACTATATACAATAAGGAAAATTTGTATTTTAACACGCTGCTATTTTTCAAGTTCTCCCACTTAGAAATCATGGAGGGGTCTGAAATTGTCATCGTAGGTGCATGTCCACTGTGAAAGACATAATCTAAAAAAAAATCCGAAGATCACAATATATGATTTTTTTAACTATTTATTTGTATGATACAGCTGCAAATAAGTATTTGAACACCTGAGAAAATCAATTCCAGAGGTCCTGTAGTTTTTAGCCAGTTTTCCACACTGTTGGAGGGATGTTGGCCCACTCTTGAAACTAATTATTTTGATGGTTTTTATTTTTTAAAATACCAACAGGCCGTAATGAAAATTAACTTAATAAAACAAAACTAACGAGAGTAGAAAGTAAAAAGTTGTCTAAAAAAAGAATTACTCCAGTAAAGTATAGATAGACAACATTTCCACATAAGTAAAGTAACAAAGTATTTGTACTTTACTACTCTGATAATAAATATCACACAACTGAAGGTGCTTTAAAACAATTTGGATAAATTAGGACTAAAATAAACAGAATTGTTAAACTGTCATTACAAGGAAACTTCCTGTTGAAAATATCAAAATAAAAGCCCTCCTGTTCTGTTCATTAAGAAAGTTAAAGTTATAGTGGAGGATGTTGTTTTTCCGGGTGGATTATTTAAATAAATGGTCCTCCTAACTGTCAATCATTCTGTCATGTTTACGTAAGGCTGTCCTACGTGCTCATTCCCATTTTCACTAATCGATGGTGAGTCTGACATACCATTTACCATTTAGTGGAGAAATTGCAAATCTTATTTTGGAAAATAAGCTTTTTTTTTTAAGTGGAGAGGGCGGGTCTTTTAAAAAATTTGCTAAAAATTCTCCACTATGCCTTTAACACTCATTTACACTTTACTTCGTTGTTATGTTGGAAATGACACCCTAATGTGAAGATCTTTACTGTTCTTAACTGAGAATAAAGGTTTTTATTAAAAGCTCTTCTGCTTAGAATGAGAAGAAATCCTATCTATCATATTTAGTGTCAAATTAAACAAAATCAATTAATTAAAAGCTTTTTTTTGTCCAATAGAGGACAGGCTGGGATCTGAGAATGAAGTGTTGGTTTATCCACGTTTCCATCTGTCTTCCAGCTACGTCATGATGATGCCCTTCAAGCGGCAGGCCCTGGTGGAGTTCTCCTCAGCAGAGGGTGCTGATCGCTGCGTGTCCTGTGGAACCAAGGAGCCGGTGTACATCGCAGGTTCGGGAAGCTCAGTCTTTCCTGTCATTGTTCAGTTTATTGTCTAATTAGTAAACAGAACATAAATTATGTTCTTTGATAGTACCGGGTCGAACCTACCAATCAGACAATTTAGACCATTTCTCCACAAGCTGGTTCAGGTTTGGGATGTTGGAGCATTTAGTCTGAAGGGCTGTCCATGTTACGACTGGATGATGGAGAGAGTCCACCTTTAAGGCCCTGGTCTACTAAAGGCTGTGTGTATAAAACTAAGCCTCAGATGCTCAGAAAAGCATGACACGCTGCTCCTGCTGCTCAAAAGCACTGCGGGACCTTTTGCTACAACAAGATGCGCGTCAACCATTCACTTTGCATGCTAGCTGCTTCTGCTGCCTTGCTAATTTAGGTGTGACCGTAGCATTAAAGTGGCTGCAACCATTCTGTATTTTAAAAAACAAGAATAATAATAATTAAACAGATAATCTCTTATCAAAGTGAAAGTCAAATGTTTATTATATTATGAAACAAACAGTTCCTCTCTGTGTCCCTTTGTCTCCTGCAGCCAGTTTTTATTTCTTCTTTCTTATTAAAATTATACATTTTTTGTTGTTTTATCGAAGGGGGGAAAATCTGTAAAATGATCACCAGATATTCTCTGTATCAAACATATCGGCTGTTAGACCTCCACTAGTTGGGACTGTAAAACGATCTAGAAACTGCTCCACCATGTTTGTTTCTCCAAGTCTTCTCCTGATTACTTGTTAATTTCACATGAACAGAGAAGGACCTTTGTCCTCTCCCGGTCCACACAGTGACCCAACCTGCTGTCTGTGTGCAGTTTCCTTTGGAACACAGAACATAAATCCATTCGGCCTCCAATTCTGGTGACGGCATCATAAAAACCCTTATTTAAACAAATGGTCTGCACCTTTTTGCACCTGTTTTCAGTCGTAGTAAATCACCTGCAGCAAAGCCACAAACTGATGATTTGTTTTTATCAACCCGGCCTTCATATGTTGGACCTTACCAGTAGATCAGGGTCATAGCTCCTTCAGCAAAGCTCAGCAGGTTTTCAACCGTCTCACAGTCTGTTTTCTTTGTACTGAAAATCTGATCCTTCTGTTGTAACACAGCAGGAAAAAACAGCCTTCAGTGTGTGGATCGCTGGGATATAAAATGGTGCGGAAGCCCAGATTCCAGCAGGCCACGTCCTCCACCAGCTGCATGTTAGACCAGAACCCGTCTTCTCTTGGGTCCCGCTGTTCTGATGTGTTGGTGTTCTCACTGATCTGTTCACCAGGACAGCAGGCTTACTTCAATTACTCCACGTCAAAGAGGATCACCAGACCAACAAACGCTGACAACCCAAACAGCGGCAACAAGGTCCTCCTGCTCTCCATCCAGAACCCGCTCTACCCTATAACTACGGTAACCACACTCACCCACTGTCCACCGAAACACAGCCACCTCTGACCTCTGATGCTACATAGCTGCTCCTCCAGGAACATCTGGGTGGCTTGAACCTGTCCCCCAGATTGTCTCATGACCAGCCTCTGGACTGGCCTTAGGCTTAGATAAACTTTCAATTCAATTCTGCAGAGTGGGAGAATAGAGATAGAATGATGAAAAATCGGTCCCTATGTCCTCCAGCAGTCTAAGCCTATAGCAGCATAACTATAGAGCTAGCTCAGGATAACCTGAGCCACTCTAACTAGAAGCTTTATCATTAAGGAAAGTTTTAAGAAGTTTTCAGGTAGGAGATAAAGGTTGTTCCTCAGTTTTCCTCCTTAAAAACATCTCATACAAACCAGGCTTTTATTCTGCTGCTGGTTGAAAGTCACATTAAAAATGTTGAATGTTAGCTTAATCTTGCATGTTGCCATAGTGATGCTTTGCTGCCTTTCTAAAATAGAATTAGTGATTTTCTGGATGAGCTGCAGCAGGTCCTAGCTCAGCTTCAGATACCAGCGTGCCTCCTGGTGGTCACCAGGGATTCACCATCATTCATATCCAGGTTTACTCGTCTGTGGCTGCTGTTGGGTTAAGTCTTACGGTCTGTAATATTTATCAATGGTTTGTTTTTTTCTATTCTTTGGTTTCTATGAACAAAGTCCACAGTAATGCCACAGATTCTCTGCTTCAAGTTTTTACCCACAATCCTGTGCTGCATCACTAGCACATACCCAACCCATGACCAGTAAAGGTGGACTGTTAGGACCGGCCCATTTTACCTGTGGAACCGATTGATATATTTAAAAGAGTCCAAGATGAAGTGATTTGAAGCTGATATGCCGTTAATCCTCAGCTTTTCCTTTTGGTTGGTAGTTTCAGGCAGTCGTGATGCCCCCTGGGGCCCGATGTGAGAACTGTACGGTTCCCACGAGGTCTGAAAAAGCTGTACCTCCATCTGCATCTGACAGGAACCACACCTCTTCCAGACTAATACGAGGGTCCTTTCTGCCTCTCAGATCCCAGTTCAAATGAATGTCCTGCTTCTGAACTGAATCTAGTTGAGGTAACTAACAGAACATGGAGGCGTTGGCCCTGGATGATAGAGGATACCTGAAACCGGCAATGTAGTTGGTATAATGGCTGAGGAATCGCAGTGAATAAAGCAGCAAGGCTGAGAGGTTTGGTTCAGAGTGTCCCTCCCAGGTCCGGTGAGTCAGAGGGACGGGTTCAGACCTGTCCCCAGGTCTCCTCTAATTCACCCACAGCAAACATAGACGCCTCATTTATGGATCATAGTGTATCTGCTACGGTCCAGATGTTTCCTTTGTCTCAGAGCTGCAGGCCGAAGCTGAACTCATAGAGGAATGTCAGCCTGAGAATAGCCATTAACCTAGACACCATCCATCCATCATCCATCCATCCATCCGTCCATCCATCCATCCATCCATCCAGAGTTCTGCAGTTGGACCTTAAACAGGACGCTGACGATGAAGCAGACCTCCTCCATGTTTTTGCTTCTAATTTAATTAGCAGATTTTCTCTTCAGCGATGAAACAGACTCATCCCGATCAGAACCTAATAACTACAATACTCCGTATCTCCACTCGCCTTTAAGCGTACTAGCGCCACCTACAGGGCAGGAGGAAGACCGTTGGTGTCTCTCCTTAAATTGAGAGTGGGATAAGAAAAACAGCAGAGGTCAGAACTCCAGTCACATGACTTGGACTCCATTCATTTTCTGACCTTTGATGGGGCTTCAAAAATGTGTGACTGTTTTAGACTCTTATTGAATTTATACTCAAACCTGTTTATTTAAAAACTTGATTTTTACCCAAAACTAACATTTAAAAGATGGATTATTTAAAAAGTGCGTAGCGTTATTTTATACCGTCATTCCATATTAACAAACAAAGACCACCGTTTTCTTTACACGCCTTGTGTGGGCTTGAGCTGCAGCTCCATGTAACAATAATTAGATTTAGAAAGAGACAAAACACAAAAATAAACCCCAAACATAATTTAAAAACTTCAAAGTACTCAACAGAAAACAAAATGAAAGAATCAAACCATGCAAGAGAATCTCAGATGGAGACAGAGGCTGATATTTCAACAGAGGTGTTTAAAGTAGCCAGAAATTGCATTGATTCAAACAGTCAATCTAAAGAGTAGCCTGAAAATGAATATTTCTCTGATTAAACTGATAGTGGAGGTCAAAGGTTACGCAGCGATGCTTTAATGTTTTGTTTTACTGTTAGGCTCCTTATTGTCTCAGTGATCTGCTGTGATTGGAGTTGAGACAGAAATATGTCTGTGTTTCTCCTCAGGACGTCCTCTACACAGTCTGTAACCCCATCGGCAGCGTGCTGAGGATCGTCATCTTCAAGAGGAATGGGATCCAGGCCATGGTTGAGTATCCTTTCTCCTCTGTGGAACCTCTGTGACAGCAGGACCGGCTCTAATCCTAAAGCCGCTCCTTGCCTCAGACTCCACCCGTCTGAGTCACAGCTCTTCATCCTTTTATTTAAACCAAACCTTCTGGAAAATTTTCCTTCCCTGGGGGGAATCCCAGGCTCTCTGGTGGTTTGGTCATGTTGGTTGTATTTAAACACGAGTGTAAGTTTGATGTGCCTCTCTGTGGACTGCTGTGTATTTTGTCTTCCTTAATGTGATTCCTTCAGGTTTGAGTCCATTCAGTGCGCCCAGAAGGCCAAAGCAGCTCTAAATGGAGCTGACATTTATGCCGGCTGCTGTACGCTCAAGATCGAGTATGCCAGGGTAAGAACCAGAATCCACAATAGTGTCTTCCTACTCCACATAGTTCTCCCTAACAGGGACTGAAGCTGCGACTCATAGAGATCAACTGATCAGGCTTCTGCCGCTGTTCTATCAGATGAGCATACCCGGTCAGACCAGCATACCCATAGTCAACACAGTTTATCCCTTTAGTTTTGTTTGAAAAATAAACTTTAAACTACCTCGATTGGCGTGTATCCCTTTAGTCATGTACAAAAAAACTATTTAATTACTCACTTTTTGGTGTTTTTAGAAGGGTATGGCGATCTGACCTTAAATTGTTTTTTTGAACATGACTAAAGGTTAGTTTAAATGATATTTTTTGTGCAAAACTAAAGGAATTAACGCAAATATGACATGTTTAGCATGCAGATTTAATATGGGTATGCTGATCTGACAGAACACCTTAATCAGAGCAGTTAAATAAGATGATTTTCCAATGGAATGAGTATTTTTACACTTAAAATAAGATAAGTAGACAATATGCACTTGAAATAAGACAAGTCAGTTGTTTTTTCTTATTTTAAATGTAAATTGTCTTGTTCCATTGGTAAAGTGTCTCACGCACCTCAAGAAAAGATTGACCTATTTTAAGAAAAAATGACTTAATTTAGATTTCGGTATTTTCCAGTTCGTTCGCAATGCTGTCCTTTTGTTTCTATTAACCCATAAAGGCCATTAAATTTCACGCTGTCAGTCTTTGCATTAATGTGGAGCAACATTGGTGCCATAAATATTTGTTTTCAATTGTGATTTAACTATCTAAAACTATTTTAATAACATGAAAGAAATTAACCACATAGAGAAAGGTTTAAAAATGAGGAAAAAAATGAAAAGACAGATGTTTTCGGTTTATTCATTTTTACAGTCCATATCATCCAAGCCCCGCCCCCATGCCGAGGGGCCAGCAGTTTGAAACTACAACAAAAATCTGAAGCGTTGTGCTGCTGCAGCTTCTGGCTTCCCTGGCAGGAAGTGAGCTGCTATTCTTTAGCAGAACACAGTTTTCATGCTGCTCCACCAGTTCAGGGGCTGGGATGGGGTCGGTGGTCATGCAGCTCCTGTTTGTGACGTTCTGCTTCCTGAACATGTCTCTTTTCTGTGTACACAGCCAACACGTCTCAACGTGATCAAGAACGACAACGAGAGTTGGGACTACACCAAACCCTACCTGGTCAGACGAGGTGAGAGCAGCCGGTCTTCCTCCTGCCTGGTTGGATGTGCTCTCTCCATCTTCTGACATCGGAACTGGCTTGGAGCTGTCTGGTTGTGTGTTCCTGGAAGGGGCCGCCATTTAAAGTTGCTTTTTGTAGCTCTGCTTCTGTCTCATTGAACCCCAGTCGCCCTCAGCAGATGGCCGCTCACACTGAGCCTGGTTCTGCTGGAGGTTTCTTCCTGTTAAAAGGGAGTTTTTTTCTCTCCACTGTCGCTACAAGCATGCTTAGTGTGAGGGATTGCATTCTAGTCAATGAGTTGATGCAATCAACTGGTTTTCCTTAGATAGAAAACTTCGAATGAATGTGACTGTATGATCTGGTTGAACTGTAAAGTGCCTTGAGATGACATGTTGTGAATTGGCGCTATAAAAATAAACTGAATTGAATTGAAAGGGTCAGTGGGCAGAAGATGTCGAAGACCTCAATCTAGCCAGCATGTCTTTCCTTGAGAAAGCCCAGCCTGGGGGCTTTGGGTCGGGTTCCCTCAGCACCAGAGATGAGGAAACCTGCTAGGGTGCACTGAGGTGGTTAAAACACTTCTCATTGGAAAGGCCCTGGCGATGGATGAGATTCACCCTGAGTACCTTACGGCTCAGGATGTTGTAGGGCTGTGTTGATTAGAGCGAATCTGCAATATTTGGTGCAGTTCCCCTGGATTGGTAGACCAGGGTGGTGGTCCATCTATTCAAAAAAGATGGCCCAGAGGGTGTGTTCCAACTACAGAGGAATCACACTCTTAAGCCTCCCTGGTAGGGTCTATTTCGGGGTCCTGGAGAAGAGGGTCCATTGGACTGTCGAAACTTGGATTCAGGAAGGGCAGTCTGGTAGGCAGACTGTCCCCACCAGTCCTGGTCGTGGAAAACTCAGCAGGGTTCTGGAGGGTGCCTGAGAGTTTGCCCAACCAGTCTACATGTGGTTTGTGGACCTGCAAAAGGCATTAGATGCTGTCCCTCGTGGAATCTTGTGGGGGGCACTCTGGGAGTACCAGATTTTTTATACGGTCCGTTAGGTCTCTGTATGAACAGAGTCAGGGCTTGGTCCAGCAATAGGTTGGACTCCTTTCCAGTGAGCTCTGGAGTCCGTCTTGGCCTTTGTTGCCAATTCTGTTCATTACATTTATGGACAGAATTTCAAGGTGTTGACGGAATCCCTTTTGGTGACCTTACAGTCTCTGCTCTTTGTGGATGTTATTGATTCTGTTGGCCTCAGGCCATGATCTACAGCTCTCACTGAAGCGGTTCACTGCCCCGTGTGAAGCGGCAGGGATGAGGATAAGTGCCTTCAAATCCAAGTCCTTTCAACAGGCGGATTGGTTCAGCATCTGCAGTGAAGCAGGCGTTGTACTGGTCTGTTTTGATAAAGGGAGAGCTGAGTTAAAAGGCAAAGCTCTTGATCAACTGGTTGATCTACATTCCTGTCCTCATTCATGGTCATGAGATTTGGGTCATGACTGAAAGAACAAGATCCCGGATACAAGCGGCCAAAATGAGTGTCAGGGCTCTCACTTTGAGAAAGGGTGAGTAGCTCAGTTATCCGGAGAGGGATCATAGTACAGCTGCTTGTCTATGATGAGAGGAGCCAGTTAAGGTTGCTTTGGCATCTGGTTAGGATGCCTCCTGGTCACCTTTCTGGTCAGGAGTTCTGGGCATATCTCTCTGGAAAGAGACCCAGAGGAAGAAACAGGACACGCTGGAGGGAATATATTTCTATGAACACCTTGGGATTTTTTTGGAGGAGCTGGGTCAAGTGGCTGGGGAAAGGGTAATGGTATGGGTATGTCTGGTCCTCCCTACAAAGGCTGCTAGCTCTACAACCCGACCACGGATAAGCTCAAAAGGATTTTCTCTAAGTGTAACCGTCCCATAGAGCCCTTAGAGATGTGTCTGTGTTGAAGCATATAAAGGTTATAGCCTATTTCTCTAAGCTGTCCACCAGAGCCTCCAAACATTCTCTCCCAGACGTAGTCAGATACAAGTGGGTGTAACATTCCCTTTTTTTGCAGCTGTGGCGCCTACGGTTTTATTAGCATTTAGCATTTTCCTGTCAACCACAAATCTCCCCTCGCCTACTTTTCACAATAACTGGTGAGAGTAAAAAAATCTTATATTAATCTGTTGTGCTGAGACCAAAAGTTCCACTTAAGCCGGGAATACACTGTGCGATTTTTTCAATCGTTGCATGACGCTGTTGTGCAACGATTGAGAGCTACGAGCCACAGGGTTTCGTCGTACAGTGTGAGCTGTAGCGTCGTGCAACGATTGAAAAAATCGCACAGTGTACGCCCGGCTTAAGTGGAACCATTGGTCTCAGCACAACAGATTAATATAAGATTTTTTTACTCTCACCAGCCAAACGAGTAGAAGAGGAATATGAAGCTCACTAGAGTTAAACGCTCTGCCTTGGCAATTTATGCTACTTTGTGCTAGTTATGGTGTTTAGGTTGGATGAATGCGACCTGGCTGTTCAGACACAGGTCGCATTTGAAAAGATCAGATTCGCATCGGATTCAGGAACACAGAACCAAGTGGCCTTGGTCACATTTAAAAAAATCAGATCTGTGTTGTTCAGACTGTCATGAAAAGATCAGATCCACTTTGCATATGGACAAAAAAAATCCAATTTGGGTCACTTCAGGCTGATTTGTGAACGTAGCCTTAGTAAATCCCCTATGTTGGTTCCCATATGGCTCTCATGCATGGCTCGTGTTTGTAAAATGAACTCCTTTAGCTCCCAGTCCTCGGTAATGAAATGACATGTGATCGTCACGTATGATTCTGTGGCTCGTAACGTCCACCCATCGCACATAAAGGGCTACTCTTGTTGCTGAACTAAATGAAGTTTTGACACATTCTTTAACTTTTTCTTACTTCTTGGGCAGCACTATTTCAGTAATATAGCGACGGGTTGGGACAACGTAACACGGTTCCAGTGTATTTGCCATATAGCGAAAGCCTCTATTTTCAGCCATGCAGGAAACTGGTAAAGATTCTCAGTTATGAGGAAAATAGGTGGTTTGAGAGGGGCGTGAAGGAAGCAGTCTATGTAAAGAAAGAAAATCCAACCTTTAACAGAGAGGGTGGACTCGGATTTCAGCTTTCAAAAACCTACAAGCGATAGAGTTAATTCCTTCCCGCTATCATCGTAACCCCAACTAATTTACAGGGGATGAGAAGAGCTTGCCTATTCAGCCAGGCCAACAATTCCCTTTAAAGACACCCCTTTAAGAGACATAGACAGGTATGGGGCATTGCAGGCTAACAAAGAAGCCAAATGGGCCCCATTCCAAAGGGGTGGACCCGTTCGTCCGTTTCAGTTTGCATGTTTTCTAAACAAAAACAAGGCTTTGTTGGGCTACTGTATAAAGCTTTGAACTCAACGCTATTCCTGATATTTTGAATTGAAAAACCGTCCTGGATAGGAAGAGAAACGTCTTCAAATTTGGAAACAAAGTCCAGTGGATTGTTTTCTTTTTTTTTTACTTTTTTGGAATAAACATGCAGTAATGACGCAAATCCAGATAAAATGCATCAACGAGTCTCTGATTTTGATGGCTCGGGGTAAGGTATATGGAATCTTATATGTAGTGTTGTTCAGTTCAGTTGCTTCGGGTTTACAGGTTTCTATTGCATCTTTGGCACTGCTAGCTTATCAGCGTGATGCCTCTGTAGGTGAGCCGGCAAGTTGGTTGTGTTTTTTGTATAGTGTACTGCACCATACCAGTGCCGGCATATTGCATTTGTTTTTTCAAGTCCTTGACTCTCTTATTGGCTTTAAAACCAAAATCTGCCCAAACGTCTGATTTCAGGGATAAAGGTGCTTCTAAAATCCTGTCGGCAATTCCGCAAATTTGTCTCATCTGCACTCCCTTGCTGTGAACAGTATTGGCACGCTGTAATACCGCCCCCCTAGGGGTTGGGAGGTATATTGATATTGAAAGCCAGAATATTTATATTAAATTGTTTTTAAAAACATCTATATTAATCTTTATATGGATTTTTTATGCACAGCCCTACTAGTTTACTGCTGAGACCAACTGAAGCTATGCTGTAGCCTGCTCACTGGATGGTATAACACAGAAGTCACGGATCAGCGGACCGAGGTCCGGATCCGGATTCACCTGCTGGCTAATCTGGACCCAACCTGATTTAAAACATTTATAAATTACCACATGTTGTCTGACGATAGTTTCTAACTTCACTTGCGCCGCTTCTCTTCTTAATATGGTAAAGCCCTCCAGAGTGTCCGGCTCCAGGCTGCAGATGATACTAATGATCCAATGAGCTGCTGTCAGTCTGGGTTGCTCCTGCTGCTACTTTTAGACACAGCAGGCAAACCTGTGGCAAGCCGGGCGATGGGAAAGAAGGAGAAGATGATGAGAAAAAGAGAGCAGAGAAAGTGTGGA
>NW_015151113.1:431234-437055 GCF_000732505.1 Cyprinodon variegatus
GAGACAGGACCAATTGTCAAAATTTTGGTGTCGATCATTCGATTTCATCCTGGACACTACAGAAAATGGGCTAAAAGTGTTAAAAACCAAACTTCTCCTTTAAGAAAGGAAAAAGAAAGAAAATAACAAACAGTCAGTTTAGGTGTTAAAATATGTAAATCAGGAAATTGTCTATATACCAAACTGAACTGATTGTTGTTCTCTACTTAAAAAAAGACTTAAGATTTTAAAATGGAACAATTTTCTTTTATATATATTTATTTTTGTATTCAAAAATTCTGTTCAGAGTAACAGATTATAATTCATAAATGTCTCCGGACCTTTACTGGTTGTTGATTTTCTCTATTCGGACCTCGCTGATTTTTAATAGCTGACCCCTGATCTAACAGATTTTTAAAAACTTGGAACTAGTTCCCTCCTCAGAGCGTTAGCAGACGCCCCACCCTCCTGATGCCTTATTCAGCATTCATAGCTTCCTAAACTGGCTCTCTGTGGATCTGTAAGCATAGCCGATGATGAGGCCTGCTTCAGCTGGCAGAACCTTTCAGACTAAATCAGGAACTGGAAGCAGTGGATTGTTGCGGTTTTTCTGTACAAATATGTGAAAGAAGATATTCGTTTTCTGACAAACTTAGCAAAAATCCCAACAGTTAGTTTGTAATAAACATCTGTGTGTTTCCATGGTGATAATGGAATCAGATGATCACTGATTTGTCTCCTTCATATCTATGATTAGATGCAGAGACGAGCCCTGGTATCTCTCTGAAGGTCGGACTGAATGGAGGGGGTACTGAGGGAATTCCCATGGTTACCCATCATGCACTGAGAAGTAAACCTCTGGAGAAATTGGGCTGCTCTCATCATATTGAGCTAGCTATCCATCATATCAGAGAGGGAGCAGCTGAGGGTTCAGAGTTTCTGTCCATCCACCTGAAAGGACTAATTTCTAGACCAGCTGCCTGTTCCTGCAGGGTGAGAGAGGATTCCCAGAGGGAAGCTCCTCAGACAGCGTTCCAGCAGGTTCAGAGTAAGGTCAGAGCATGAAGCTTTCCTGATCCTGTCCGCCTGATATCCTCCATTATGGTTTGCTGGCTCCTAAAGCTGCAGGTCATCAGTTGGCCCTCTTCTTCCTCAGTGGACCGTCAGATGTGTCAGACTGAAATCAGGCAGTGGTTTCTCTCCTGATGCCCGAGGCATTGGTCCAGGAGTTAATATACATTGAGAGCAGTTTTGATTTTTGAAAGCAGCAGATGTGTTGGTCTGAGATGTTAAAGAATGACTGAGCTTTTCTAACGTGTTTGTTTGTTTTGCAGAACGTGGGAAGGGAAGACAAAAGCAGGCCATTTTAGGAGAACATCCCTCCTCCTACGCTGACAACGGCTATGGTGAGACCTCCACACCCAATCTAAACACCAGATAACAGCTGGACATTCCTAAATTTGATCAGAATTAAGTTCAGAAGCACAGCAGAGTCTGCTTCCCTCAACTTGTGCAGATCAACACCCTGGTTGTACTCGGTTCGACTGGGCAGGACTTGTTGTGTAGACTCCAGAGATTAGTCTGATTCAGAAGTCAGAGGTTTTCTGACAGTCTGTAGCTGAATCACCAGTCAGGTTGACTCAGCAGATCTGCAGCCCAACAAACAGGCTGAGTTGGTCTCAGACTTTTCTCCTCGTCGGGTTCAAACTTACTTTAAAGCAGAACCACTGTTTGCTTTTTCCTCCTGTTGTTTTTATGAACGTGTCCCATCCTGCCTGGCTGCCTTACAGATTAGCTTCATTATATTGGTGTTGCACCAATTCATCTCAAGGTGCTCCACAGACAGTTTGATCAGGTCACCCAGACAGACCGGTTAAAGTTTTCTATCTAAGGAAAACCAGAATGAAGAGAAATTGTTAACATGTTATTGAAAACAAAGAATATGTTTTAAGAAAAGGACATTTGAAAAAGTTTTTACTTTTAAAAAAAGGTTTTTAGAGTAATTTATTGTGTGTTTGCAAAGTTCAAATAATTTATTTACTCAGCAAAACATTGAAACCTCAAGTAATTTTCTTCAAAATAAGTGAATATTTTAATTTTAGGTGGTAAGCGAGACACTTTTTCAATGAAACAAGATGATTTAAAAGAACAAAAACAACTGAACTGACTTCTTTCAAGTGCTTACTATCTGATTATCTTATTTTAAGAGTAAAAAATACTCATTCGAGTTGCAAATCATCTTATTTTCCTGCTCAGATTAAGGGTAAATAGACTTTAAGACAATTCTACTTATTTGTAGATTGTTTCTGCAGACCACTGAGACCAGAATCAGAACAGTTAGATTCAGTTACATGCAGCTGGACTCTGGTCACTAATGAACCTTGGTGGTTTTATTCGAGTTTTATTCACATCACAGCGGGGTGTTGTTTGTGACTTTATAAACATCTTGAAGTTTTGGGTTAAATTGACCAAATGAGACAAACTTCAAGGCGGTTGAACACTTCAGTAAAGAAACTAGATGTAGTTTGATATTTGAGGGAGGAAAAGGACCAAACATTGCAGCTCTTTAAAACAACCCAAACAGACATGGTAATGTTTTAGGGAAACATTAACTCTGTGTGCTGCTCATCCCTCAGGTCTAGCCTGCCCCCTACTGCCTCTCACCAGTAGCAGCAGGTACAAGCTGGCCTCAGTGGACGTCCCAGAAATGGTGTCCTACCCTCTGCCCCAGTCCTCCCCCTCCTACTCCGGCCACACCCCCAGCTCTGTCGCCATGGTGAGCGGCCTACATCCATCCAAGATGAACTGCACCCGCATCTTCAACCTCTTCTGTCTCTACGGTAACATAGAGAAGGTAGGACAGTTTGTGTTTTTACAGGGTTTCCCCAGGTCATTAAAAATAATTAAAAGTCATTAAATTATTATTTCTTAAATCAAAGCCTTAATTGGCATTAAAATTCATTAAATGTGCTTCTCTTAGCATTTAAAATGCTTTATTAAAATAAACCAGATACGTTTATAACAACAATTTCGTCAGATATATTATATCCAATATATTTGCACTTCTATTATTTGAACTTCTTTCGGTTGATCGTAGAGCCTTATGTTCGGAAAAGAAGTGCCAGGCGGAGAAAAAGCTAGAGAATGGGAAAATGCAAATTTCAACAAAAGTGACTGGAAAACGAGGAAACTGATTGTTTTCTACTCAATTTAATATTTTCATTCCAAAAATAGAAATCTTGCTTTTCTGCAAGGCTTTTTTTATGTCTTTGTCTGTTTCCGCTTTGACCTTTCTGTTGTTTTTTTTTTATTATTATTTGCTGTTGAGGGTTTTCCATATTTTTCTATTTTTAATTTTTGATATGGGTCTTCTTCCAGCAAGAAAGTTCCGGGTTAGATTCCCATGGGTCTTTCTGCATTGAGTTTGCATGTTCTCCCTGAGCATGTGTGGGTTCTCTCCGGGTACCCCGGCTTCCTTTCACAGTCCAAAAACATGACTGTTAGGTTAATTGGCCTCTCTAAATTCCCCTAGGTATGAGTGTCTGTGGTTTGTCCTGTTTGTCTCTGTGTTGCCCTGCTATGGACTGGCAACTTGTGGAACCCGCCTCTCACCTGTAGACAGCAGCTGGAAATAGGCACCAGCACCCCTCGCTACCCCAGCAGGGATAAGCGTGATGGAAGGTGGATGGATGGATGGAAGGTTTTTCCATATTTAGTTTCTTGCTTTATTCCTGGTGTTCTTTCCTCTGTTTGTTTTGATTGTATTCTCTCAGATCACTGTTAGATTTTCATTTTAATTGTAGACCGTTCTGTGTGGATTAGTCTCCTTCATCTTGTGTCCCTGCTCTTAAGGTTTCCATGTTACTTTTCCCTCCTCCTCAGTATTTATGCTTCCTGTCCTGTGGTACCGAGTCAATCAAGGGAACCAAATGAGCTCAGAGGTGCTGTATTGTCTCTCCAGAGTAATCTGGGTCTTTCCTGGGATCTCCTTCCAGTGCTTATCACATGACCCATAAGCTGAGTCTGGCTAGTCAATGGAAGAAGCTCTTGTCCATTGCTTGTATCTGGGATTTTATTCCTTTAGACCAAGATCCATTTCTGTGCTTCAATCAGAACTTGGACAGTCCTGCAGTTGAGCTCTCAAAACAAAGAAATGTTAAACAAATAGAAAAAGGCATTGCTGTGACCTCTGTCTAAGGCTAACCATGCTTAACTGGCCTGGTCTCTGATTGGATGGGATATTTATGTCGCTGTAGGTGAAGTTTATGAAGAGCGTTCCTGGTACAGCGCTGGTGGAGATGGGGGACGAGTACGCAGTGGACCGAGCGATCACTCACCTTAACAGCATCAAGTTGTTTGGAAAGAGGCTGAATGTGTGGTGAGAGGAGGACTGATGCGGATATGTTTGGTTGTCGTCCGCATAAGCTTAGACTGGTAACGTTGCTGTTGTCTTGTTGCTGTGGACAGCGTCTCTAAGCAGCAGGCGGTGATTCCCAGTCAGGTCTTTGAGTTGGAGGATGGCAGCAGCAGCTACAAAGACTTCGCAATGACCAGGAATAACCGCTTCAGCAGTGCCGGACAAGCCTCCAAGAACATCATCCAGCCTCCGTCTGCTGTGCTCCACTACTACAACGTTCCTCCGTGCATCTCGCAGGATCAGCTACTTAAGGTACGTCTTTCTTATGCTTAACTATATCAGATTAGTGCCTGCAACATTAAACCTGAAATATCAGCTGAACACTGAGATCAACCTCTTTTTTACCAAATGATCACTTTTAGAACTTTGGTGGATTCTTATCTTTTCTTATATCTCTTACAAAACCCTTCTTTTTTTTTCTCCTCTCACCAAAATTGAGTGACAATTTGAAAGCCATTTTACTGACCAACACCAGCCCTTTAACACCAAAATGATCGGCTGTTTCCAGGAAAGGGTTTCCTGAACTATATAGTGCAGTGAACAGTAAGGCTGGTGTGAGGAACTGCTTTTGAGTCAATGAGTCAATGCAATCAGCTGGCTTTCCTTTGATAGAAAACTTTGAAACAATCTGACTGAATGATCTGGTTGAATTGTCTCTGTAAAATACCTAGAGATGACATGATGTGAATTGGCGCAATAGAAATAAACAGAATTTAATTAATTCAGGCCTGGTTAACAGTTTTATAGAGACGTACTCCTCTGTTGCTGATGTCATCCAGTCAGGAGTGGAAGGAAAACGCATTTTACTGTTAGCTGTTTACAAAGAAGACCAGAGTCATTTCAACCCATCAAGACAGCAGAAATTCATTTCCAAAATCATTCTTAAAACTCAATTGTAGCTAACTTTAGAACCATGAACATTTTTTAGAGCAATTAACAGTCTTTAGAACCAATCCCAGTCTTTAGAACCATTAACAGCCTTTAGAGAAAGTCCTAGTCTTTAGAACCACACACAGTCTTTAGCCCACATTCAAAAACACATAATGAACTGGAGCAAACCGACTTGAGCTGGGAAACATGGAAGGCCTGGTGCATACGGGAGCGCAGGGGCAGACAGAGGCGGACGGCTATGGGGCTGATTATGGAATCGATGACATGGGGACCAGTAAAGCGAGGGGGCAGTTTTCGGGAGGTGGTTCTAGGTGAAAGGTCTTTAGAGGAAAGCCAGACCTGCTGACCGGAATGGTAAAGGGGTGCCAGAAACCGTCTTTGGTCAGTGAATCGGTAGGTGCATTCGGTGGAGTGGCGGAGGGTGCTGTGTCTGATCCCAAACTTGCACAGACGAATGTGGTGCGCAAACAGGGAAGAGAGAAGGTTGGTACAGGTTGGGATCAACGGGCTTGTCTAGAATTTAGGTGTTTGGCG
>NW_015151113.1:437329-444368 GCF_000732505.1 Cyprinodon variegatus
ATCCAAGGAACCGTTACAGCTGTGAACAGTCAGGCACATACCAGTTAAGGAAAGACTTGATCTTCTCAGGATCTGAGCAGACCATCCCACCCTCAAGAATGAGACCTAGGAAAGTGACAAAGGGTCTGTGGAACTCGCATATCTCAGTTGGGGAATGAAGCATATGTGTGTCTGATTATCTGCCAGGGTCTTAGAGTAGTTAAGGATATTGTCCAGCTACACAAAGTCGACCACAATGAGAAAGTCCTGGAGGACGTTGATGAATAGGGCCTAGAAGACTGAGGATGCATCACAAAGGCCAAAAGGCATAGTTAAATATTCCAAGTTTTCCATTCATCCCCCTTGTGAATTCTTACAATGTGATACACGTTCCATAAGTCTAATTTAGTGAACATTGTGGCGTCCTGGACCAGCTCAAGGGCCGATGAGGTGAGGGGGAACGCATTTTTATTTTTAACAGTAATTTGGTTTAAGATGCGGTAGACAATACAGGGGCAGAGAGATCCGTCCTTTTTCCCCAAGAAAAAGAACCCAGTCCCCAAAGGGGAGGATGATGGACAGGTGATCCGAACGGCGAGCGACTCGTTAATGTGGTCTTTGAGCGTTTGCCGTTCAGCCCGCCCGATGGGGGGGCAGCGACTTTGCTGGAAGCAAGATGGAAGACAAGGGTTGCACCCTGAACGGGTGCAGCCCGCAGAACCCTGACAACTAGTCTTTAGAGCCATTAATCGTCTTTAGAGGGAATTCTAGTCTTTAGGACCATTAACCATTTTTGGAACCAGTCACAGTCTTAAGAACCATTAACATACTTTACAATTGGTGACAGTCTTTAGAACCAGCCCTAGTCTTTAGAACACTCAACAGTCTTTAGAACCAGTCTCTGTCTTGAGAACCATTAACAGTATTTAGAACTTGATTTCACTGTTTCTCTGAACTAAAGGCAGTGTTTCCACTTTTCTGGTTCTAGCTTCCTGAATAAGTTGAACACACATCAAGAACTTCCTTCCTTTGGTACTGCTTTAGTGTTTTTCTTTGATACTAAAAATGAGGACTACTTCAGCATGACTGAAGTCAGTCTCTGTGTGACCCTGATCAGGAGCTGTTAGCTGATAACAGATGGAACTGTCATGCTGTTGGTACTGATTAGAATCCCTGTGTGTTTTGGCAGCTGTGCAAGGAGCATGATGTTCCCAGCTTCGTCAAGTTCAAGATGTTTGACGCCAAACGTAAGTACATCATGTTACTGAGCTCTTTTCTAAGCTTGAGTTTCATGAGAAATGTTGGACATTTCAGTGTGAAGTGATGGTTTCTACTGTCTTCTCAGCCTCATCTAAGACCATGTCAGGGCTGTTGGAGTTTGACAGTAAGACGGAGGCTGTGGAGGCTCTAACTGTTCTCAATCACTACCAGATCAGGATACCAAGTAAGTCTTCCACCGTTAGCATGTCTTTGTTTGAATGAAAGCATGAATCCAGACTTTATCTACTGAAAATGGTCTCACTAAGGGGAAATAAAGCCTGTTCTGACATTTCTCCAATTGTCAGATACTAAAAAAATCTTAAGGTAACACCTAAAGTGAGACATCAGAGAAAATCAGCTGAGACATCAGGAAGAAGACCATGGGCCTGTTGAAGTTCAGTTTATTAAGGTTTCCACTGGTCTGAATCTGAATAAAAACAAGTTCAAGACCCTTAGACCTTTTTGAAAACTTCCATTAAAAGTCGACTGTCTGTTGTGATAGTTTACCAGTATATTAGGAAGATATGATTACTAGAACTGGAAGTTGTAGTTAATTAATAACTCATTCAATATTGAAGGTAAAACCAATTGAATGTTTTTAGTTGAATAATTATAACTGTAATCTGCATACTCACCAGGATTCTTGCCCTCTCACGTCCCAGGTGGACTTCTGAAACGGCTCTTCAAATTCAGGTTATCTTCACCAGTTCAGTAAATTAAACCAGAAGAACGGGTCCATCCCTTAGTAATGCTTGGCTAACAAAGAGACCAAACAACCCCCATTCCTAAAGGGTGGACCCGTTCTTCTGGTTCAATTGGCATGTTTTCTAAACCATGCATATTTTTGTTCCACTCTATGAAGCCTGGAACTCAACCCTATTTGTGACATTTTGAATTGAAAAAGCTTCCTGGATGGGAAGCGAAATGTCTTCAAACTTGGAAACAAAGAACGCAAATACGGACTTGTGTCCTCACCAAGTATGTTCTTGAGAAGAACACAGAAAAGTGTGGACTCAGGGAGAATAGGAGCACGCACAATAAATCTGGGTCAACTGGAACAGAAGCATACCGATGACATCACCACATTCAAAGATAGTATGGAGCTGCATTTCACCTTTTGTTATTAATAGTCTCTAGATAACGATATTAAATTATCATTTTTTTTTATTATTTAGTAAGGGGATAATAGTTGAAACAGTCAGATAACCACAAATCAAATGAAAATTTTGCCAAATAAAACAAAAAAAATCACCATCAGAGCCAGTGGTCCTTCACACATGGCTATGCAGAGAGAGGGCTGCTTCTGTAGGGTTGACGTTAGCCCTGGCTGCCGTTACCCTTGGAGGTTCGCTGGTTGCCATGGTGCTCTCAACTTCGGGAATGTTTTTTTGAATTACGCATTAAATCGGTAAATGGGCCATATAGTGACGCTTAGTATGATGTTCTCGCCTCAGATTATCTTAAAACGTACTTTTATTGAACAACGGCAACAGAAAAGAGAACTTTGAGCTTAATACTCTGAGCTCTGTGAGCGCTAACCTGGAAGCTGCTGCTGCTCCAGTGCATGCTGGGACAGCTGTTGGTCTCATGAACGTTCAAGTCTGCTCTGATGCATGGGAGGGAGGGGCGAGGACAACATCCGGGGACTTTGTCCATTTTCTGTCTGCTGTTCTTATGAATTGGAACAGTACTAGGGCTGAAGCTGATGTTTCACGAGTACATGAGGACGCACAAGTACACAGATTGAGAAATGGCCATGGTCTCCCTGACGGCCGCAGAATTTTTCCCCTGACTCTTTGTAGAAAGCCTCTCCTTCCAATAATAATTCTGAGTCCTTCTTTGACTCCAAAAGGTCCCCCTAGCTCTGATAGAAGAGCAGCGGAGGAACATTTGATTTCCCTAACCTCTGTATCCACAGGTTAGCTTCACCTCTGACCTGATGGAAGCACCAGGAAGGCATATTTTTTGCCCTTCCAGTTATGCGAGACTTTCAGTCTGATGAAAGTGTAGTCGTGGTGTGTCATGTAGTATACAGAGGGTAACGAGGGACGATCAGCCTCTCACGACCACCTCCCGATCAGGAATCATAAGAGCGGGAGAAAATTTAAACATGTTTGAAATTCAGTAGGCCGTCGTAAGGTGGCCGTGAGCAAATCGCTCCATGCGCAGGAGCAGACAAGGATTCTCCTTCCTCCTCTCAGATGAAAACACAAAAGCGTGGCGGGGGTGTGAATGAAATGGAGTTCTTTCTGTAAAATTGACAGACCATAGTAGCTACGTTTGATCAGCCATGTCTTTGTCCAAATACGTTGTTGCCTTTTTAGGGCTTTCAGCACAAAATTGTACAAATTGTCAAGGCAGCGCGTTTCACTATAGTGAGCTTTAAATTCCTGTTCTACTGGTTTGGCTTCCGGATAAATGGGTCCGAGTAGCTCCATCGCAGGTAGATCGCATCAGAGCATCGGGTCACACAGTGTGAGAACAAACATCGTGAGCTGTGACCTTTTAAACTGCGGCTTATGTCGTACAGTGTGAGCTGTAGCTGCGTGGAACGATTGAAAAAATTGCACATTGTTTTCCCAGCTTTATTGTCTCCATTCAGCGCCTATGTCTGTTCCATTTGCAGATGGATCCAACCCGTACACCCTGAAGCTCTGCTTCTCCACCTCATCCCATCTATAGGAGCTGCTGAGAACTAAGGAAGGCCTGCTGGTGTGTGGCCCAGACGGCAGAGAACCGGGCAGAGCCACGCTGCAGATCCTCGGGGGAGGATGGAGAGGCTAAAGCAGCAGACGGAGCTGACAGCGCACACCCCCACCCTCTACCCACCCAGGCAGCAGTGGACCTGGTACCTGACTGCACATCCTGGGGAGGTCTGTTAAAAGAAGGCAGATAAAGACCTCCTGATGGTCATCCACCTTGGAGACCAGCTCTGATGTCCCTCCTGGTTCTCCACGCACACGCTAAAGAATATTTACTGTTAGATACGTTGTGCTTTTAAATATGACTGTAAAAATGAAGAATATTTGGGTTCTCATTCAGTATTTGTCGGTGCATGTTCTGTAATCTTCTGTTGGTGGCAGCTACACCTGGGAGCTGATGTTACTGAGCTGTTTATTCAGAGGGGGCTTCACTGCCCAGCAGCTTTAGGGGTTTAATGCTACTTGGTGGCAAATATTAATCAACCAATCTGATAAAATCAGTCGCCCTTTTCTCCAGAATATTGTTGAGACTTCTAGCCATAACTTTCCTCAGTACGGTGTCCCCTTTAGGACATCCTAGGTCTCAGAGAAAAA
The DNA here is from genome assembly GCF_000732505.1 of Cyprinodon variegatus. Classification (NCBI taxonomy): domain Eukaryota; kingdom Metazoa; phylum Chordata; class Actinopteri; order Cyprinodontiformes; family Cyprinodontidae; genus Cyprinodon; species Cyprinodon variegatus. The sequence continues at coordinate 441,865 of NW_015151113.1, forward strand.
TTTCCCAGGTCTTAAAAATAAACTAATCAGGTGTTTTTAGAAACTTGAATTCTGCTGTTTGTCAGGATGCTGATTGATAAAAAGTCATTTTTCTCAGTCAAGATGCATTTATTGCTTGAATTTGAAACCTGACAGCTTTTCTCCTGAGACTTGAGGATGTCCTAAACTGTAAGCCTCAGGTAGAGATTAGGAAGTTGAACTGTGGACGCAGACAGACCCTCTGCAGTCAGCCACACTATCAATGCCGACACATACTGAAATATTTTTTAATGCTTCATAGCGGCCGTCCTCTGTGGAAGCCACTGGGAAGGTGCTCCAGGTCCGATCAGCATTCATAGAAATATAGCAATCAGAATCTCTCCCTGTCACAGCTCTGCTTTTCAGAAGCACCTCACTGACATGCTGCTTCTCACAGTGATCTAGATTAGAGGATTATGGGTTTATAAATTGTTTAAATTCTTCCTTTATTCTCCTGAATATTTATTGTGACTAAAATCTAGGAGGTAAGATCGCTGTCAAAAAACACCTACATGTAGGCGTCTGAAAACATGAATAAAAATAAGATTTGTATTTGTTTTTGTCAACTTTTATATTTGCCATCAGATAATTCATTTCTGAAAATATAAGTTTGGAAGTTAAGAATAACAGTTGCAAAGTTACAACTTTACCAAAATATGAGTACGAGTCACAAATTAACCAGTACAATGAAAAATGCACTAACATGAATCACACATTTATGAATACAGATTACATATTTCTATTAAGGAATCACAAATTCAAAAAGTTAGGAATTTAGAAATAAAAATGACAAACTTACATGTACTAATCAAAAATGTATAATTACAAATTTAAAAGTAAATCACTTATTTATACAACTTTAAGTGAAGACGGTGGAAGTGGAAGACTCTGCCACCAACCCATAGGGAGAGTAAAAGCTTTGTCAGCTGTTCTCGATTCATACTTGAACATTGGGGATTTGTTCTTTTTATTTTTCCAAACTTGTAACTTGAATTTATAACTTCCAAACTTCTGTTACAGATGAAGCATCTAATGTCACATGTATGCAAGTTGACAAAAAGAAACAGACACAAATCTTACATTCATTCCTGTTCATTGCCTTCCATCTACACATTCAGATGCCTTTGTTTAAAGGATTAGGGTTATGCTGCTACAGTACGACAGCACAGGTCTGGACTAAGGAGCCTCTTTGAACCAAGGCACCCACTTGTTCTGCAAGTTGACCTTCAGCTGTTGTTGGTCCTGATCAGGTTAGACTGAAGATCAGGAAAACAACATACTGACTTGATGATGACCTCATTCCACAGACTCCCAGTCGCTGTGCCGCCATACATGATCACAGCAGGTCTGACAGGAAGGAGCTGAGGTGCAGAGATTGGTGGTCCGGTCCAGTCTTCTCTGCTGCATGCGGGGTCCAGTTGTCTGGAATCATATAACAGATGTTAATGTGGACCTGAGGGAGAATAAAGTCGTTTAATGAGGCTAGAAAATTATCCTGGTTCTGTTGGAAGAACCGACTGTTCCTCGTTTGGTAACAACAGCTGAATATGGCTCTGATCTTAAAGTTGTAGGGAAATCATATTTAAATGTCAAATCATTCTGGCTTAAACATGTATATAAATGTACTCTTTATCAGACCATATTCTCCCAAAATTTAGATTGTTTCTATTTAAAAAAAAATATATCTTAATATCTGTTTTTTTGTTTTGTTATCTCAGTTAGTTCTATGTCAGCTTGAACACCTTAATCCGGCCAATCATATATCAATGGTCATCTGTCAATCAAATTTTTTCGGTCATAGCATCTCGATTCATATGTCGCAGCTAATATACGCAACAGTTGAAATAAGAATAATTTCTTCTCCCATTGAGTTCCGTCCCAGTGTTCACGGGGATGGACGTCTGTGTCTTCAGCAGGCGTAGAGCTAACAGAACTGGCAGCGTTACCAGGCAACGGCTCAAACATGTACGGCTGGAAGCCTTCTACACCAAACCAAGCTTCTGCCATGAACATCCTTCATGGTGAACATCCTTCATGGTGAACATCCTCTGGATGTTTCTTAGCAGTCTCAGTGAACTTCGGCTGCTTGGGGTGAAGCGTGACCAGCCATTAGCTTCATAAATAAACGCACATTTTAGCGAGTTATAGACTGAAGAGATTTCTGAGCCCTTCTCACTGATTAGCTATAATAGAACAGTTTACTCTGAGTTTTAGGCTGTAAGGTTAACATGTAACACGGAGAACAATCCAAACCCATCCGGACCACAGAGTCTGGAGGAATAACATCCTATCAGGGACCCCTGCTGCTGGTGGACTGGTTCTGTCTTTCAACCAGAACCGGCCTCATGGTTGGTTGGGCGCGGCTATTGGTGTAACGGAGGAGGAACCCTTAGGCCCAGCAACATCAGTTCCATCTTCATCGGGTCTCCAAACAGAACCTGGTGTCGATGGAAGACCAGGGCACAATTATATAGAGTTAGAGCAAC
>NW_015151113.1:444748-454224 GCF_000732505.1 Cyprinodon variegatus
CAACTGATAAAATCAGCTGTAAAAATTAGAATTTTTTTATTTGTTTTGAAAAAAAACATTTAGCAAATGTAAACTGGGATCCTATCTCAATAGCACTGAAGCTATAACCTTATTGTTTTTAAATAATTAGTCAAACAGAATTTGTAAAGAAAGAAAATGAAATAGATCCAAAGGACCTATCAGTAACCATGTCTGTTCCAGTGAATATCATTAGAATTTCTTTGAGTATTATGTCTTCAGTACAGGGGCCAGGATATGATCCACAGGGACAATGGCCCCCGTTGGCCCCTGTCTAGAACCGCCCATGTCTATCTTCCAGCCTTCTGCTGTTTCAGCCTCTCTGAGAAGCTGATTAAAGCCCTGGTAGCGCTGAGCTTCCTCTTCTCTAGAGTTGTGAAGAAGAGAAGTCAGCTGCGTTAGAGATGATCGCTGAGGTCTGGTGGTTCTCCAGAGGATACTTAACATTTCCTCCCTGTATTTTGTTGTGGGATAACTTGTACAGAAAAATGGCAATAAAGACATTGTAAATAAAAGACTGTCTTGTTTTCACTCAGTAGTGTAGTCTGGTTTCATTCTTTGTAACCAAAGAAACTTTCTTTCATTCCTGACAGACAGAAAGTCTATTGGATTTGTGAAACGTATTTGTTAAAAGACTGTTTTAGATGAGTTGAAAGTAGAACATGCATGGACAATGTGATGAGTTTCATGTCTGGATCCACAGTTCTTAAACTTTTACTGAATGACTATGACCTGAATGACTGAGAATCTTCATTAACAATTAAAATACTAATTAATAATTAGACAATAGGAGTCATACATCCACTCCACCTTCCACCTAACAACCAAAACTTCAAATGGATGGATAGACAACATTTTTTCAATCACTTTTCATTCTTTCCGACCAATGCATAGCGCCAGCATGCTTTAAGTCTGCCTCCATTATTACGGTTCCAAAAAACCTCAGGTCAACTCACTCAATGGCCTGTAGCTCTGACTCCCGTCATGATGAAGTGCTTTAAAAGGCTGGTTAAAGAACAGATCGTCTCCAGTCTGCCGCCAACATTCCACCCATTCCTGTTCGCCTACTGATGGAACCGCTCCACCAAGGACACCATCTCTGTTGCTCTCCACCTGAGCCTGGCACACCAGGAGGAGAAGATCACCCATGTGCGGATGCTGTTCCTGGACTTCAGTTCAGCTTTCAACACCATGAACCTGCAGTTCACTGAAAAAACAGAGTCTCCTGTGGTAGAAAATGTGCTTCTGCTCAATAAATGCTGGGCATCAAAATATTCAGAGATAAGTCGATGCTGCAGAGATTAAATTTAGCCATGGAGGTGCAATGGATCTCTGAAGAAAGTTCTCTAATGGTGCATTAACATGAGAAAATGACTGAGTGGTGCAGAGGCCTGCAGACTGCAGGCACCCGACGAAAGCTCTTGTTTCTTGTGAGTTTGAATGGTGTTACCTCTTCTCTCTACACTGCTTTAAACCCTGTATCCCCAGTTACAATAATTTATTTAAAATAATAAATTCACTAAATAGAGAAAATGAGAATGTAGGGCACTTACATTCCAACACCTGTCCGTTCCCTGACGACAAACAGTTGGAGGAGACTCCGCAGCAACCAGTCCTTCCATCTGCCGCTCCTTCACCTGCTCTGTCCGGCTTCAATCCCTTCAACTGCACAGCTGCATTTTTATTACTGGCCTCCCGGTCTGTACGCTGTTTAGCTGATGGAGAACACCTGTGCCTCTGCCATGGTTGTCTCCAGGTATGAGTGGTAACATCACCTCAAAACAAAATCAGAAAAACATGCAACACAGCAACCCAAGCTACATCTAACAAGAAAAGTAAATAACTTCAAAAATATAACAATCAAATCCAAATCAGAGAAATAAGACATGAAATTAACTTCATAAGGAAAACAAAGGCCACATTACCACAATAATTTTTAACTACATGCTAAGTTTTATTGGCAAGGATCACATCAAAATTATATCTGTCTTCAGGGATTTATTTGGAAAATATAAATGCTGTATGAGTTCATTTTCCTGCTGGTTTACCTTGATAAGCATAGATTGACTGTCAAATGTTTTTGCCTCCTAGAAGTTTTCAGCCGCTCCCTAATTGGTGTTAATTAGTCCTTGCATAGACACCTGTGGACCTGCCACTGAGCATTATGATTGCTGCTGACAATCCTCTTTAGAACATCTCTGTCAAACCAGATGTTTACAAAAACTGCAGGAAGAAGCGTTAAATGTAAATTAATATCACCAAAGTAGGAATTATTTAACCTACATTTGCCTTACACTCAGAAAAAATGGTACCAAACTGTACCTTTAAGAATACAACTGGGGTTTTATGTCCTGCAGTGGCTTTGGAGTCATTGGAAATGTGGGGAGGACACATTGGCTAGTGGAGGGGATGCTAAAGTTGTGTTTATAGGCAACATTCAGCTGGTAAAAGCTTATTTTATTCAGATAGTTGTCTACTTTACCAACACAACTAAAAATGTAAGAAATAATGATCACATTTTAATCACCTAATACAGTAAATTTCCCCTTTTAAAAGTACTGAATAAATAACAGTGTCACTGAACAAGTGAGGACAAGCCCCCTGCTGCTCTCTCCTTTGCTGTCCTAAACAGCCATTTTATAACAGCACTCCAGGGATACCTTTTCCAGGGACCGTCCCTGGAAGAAGGGTGATTGGTCACTCTAACAGGAATAAACCCCATTTCCACCACCCTCTAATTCTTTTATTTGTTTTTAAAACTCTTAATGGCCTTGCCCCTCCTTATCTGTCTGAGCTGTTACATTCTTACACACCCTCCCGGTCCCTCAGGTCAGCTGATCAGTTGCTTCTGAGGGTCCCAAAGACAAAATGCAAGCTCAGAGGAGACTGTGCTTTTTCTGTGGCAGCTCCTAAGCTATGAAATGATCTGCCTCTAAGCATTAGACAGGCCTCTTCTCTTGCTATTTTTAAGTCCCTTCTTAAGACTCATCTTTTTTCTTTGTCTTATGGCACAATTTGAGAGGTTTCACTTTGTTTTATTCTGTTTGTATACTAATATGTATTTTATACTCGATGCTTTCTATTTTATAATTGTGTTGTATTTTATGATTGTATACAGCAATTTTGTCCTGTCCTGTCGGTGTATAAAGTGCTTCAGAAATAAAGTTGGTATGTTATGGTACCGTACCCTCTTGAAACTGTGCCAAGATCGCTCTGAACACGGTAACTGAGATAACTGTTGAGTGTAAAAGGCACGCACAACTGAACCGGACTGTGCCAGACAACCAAACCACTGCTAACATGGTACTAGTTCATCAGTGGAACTCGGAGCAGTTCAGTTTTTGCTCAGTTCTCTGACAACAAAGAACGCATGAACAGACCACATAATTTCCTTACAGTCAGCCTCTGTCAATTTCCAGTGATGAAGTGTGATGAACCTCAACGTCTGTCGTTGTTTCCTGCGTCTCTAAGCCTTGATTAGACTATTGTTTGTCGTATCCACTCCCAAAAGCCAACTGTCAAGTAAATTCACCAAAGGCTGCCTTCTTCGCCTGACTGTCCGCAAACAACGAAATATCCCAACCATAACCAACCTCCCTGAATGTTACGGCCGTTGCCATGTTGATTTGATTCTTTACTCCTAGAGAGCAGTAGTACCGTATATCGTCACTAGGAGGTGAGGAACCGTGCTAATGTTTTGTGTAAATGGTTGTAAGGAACCAAGCTCAGCACGGTTAACTGAACCAAGCTAACCATGAATCGGTTTCCGAGGGTAGTATAAATGGGGCTATAGTGGTACAGTAAAGTCAAGTAGATTTCTATAAAATGTTTGTTTACCTCAGCAGTCACATAACAGGATGTAGGACTTGTTCATGAAAAGGCAAAGGAAAAAGAGGCTGGTGGCTCAGACATCTGGTCAGGATGACTCCTGGACACTTCCCTGGTGAGCTGTTCTAGTACCTTCCCACCAGGAGGAGGCTCAGAGGAAGACCCAGGACAAGCCGGAGGGATTATGTTTCTCAGCTCGCCTACACAGCCTATGTTTCTCAGCTATGCTTCTCAGCTCGCTTAGCCTAGTAGACCAAAGTCTGGGCCTCTCTAGGCTGCTAGCCCCATTTCATTTCCAGTCTTCAGTATATTTCTACACGAACATTTGCTAAAAATAATCAAAGATAATCCACAAAGAATATTAAGGTTTCAATATCAAATATGTATTCGGTGGCTATTTGAAAAGGCCTCAGAAATGCGTTCGTAGGAACACATTTCTGCTTAAATGGTTCAGCAACTTGTTGCTGCTTGAAACTCTTCTAATGGTCAGACATGTATTCAGATCACTTAAGGTAGCTCCTTGGGTTTGTTTTTACATAGAATGTGGATTTTTTGGTTTTTGTGAATTTGTTCACTTACAGCTTCGCTGCTAACAGTTTTATGTTAAAGCGTTGAATGCCAGAGATGGAGAGACAGGGACGACTGACGTGGTCTGGAGATGAACAGTACAAGTGTGTTTCTGTGTCTATGTATAAAAAAAAAAAATTAGCAGACCGTTGTGCGGTGTTGGCAAGAAGGTTCTGGGTTCGATTCCCGGCCCGGGGTCTTTCTGCATGGAGTTTGCATGTTCTCCCTGAGCATGTATGTGTTCTCTCCGGGTACTCCAGCTTTCTCCCACAGTCCAAAAACATAACTGTTAGGTTAATTGGCTTCTCTAAATCTCCTTAGGTGTGTGTGTGTGTGAATGGTTGTTTGTCTCTGTGTTGCCCTGTGATGGACTGGCGACCTGTCCAGGGTGGACCCCGCCTTGTGGACAGCGAGGGGGTGCACTACCACCCCTCGCCACCCCAGCTGGGATCTAGTGTGACAGAAAATGGATGGAATCATTCAATTATTAATAGAAATAGGGGGCTGCCTGTTTACATCAAAAACTAGATATATAGTGTTTTGCAACCAGCTACAGACCCAGACAATTGTTCAAAAACCTCCCAGCACTGTCAAACTCAATCTCACAGATACACAGTCCTGCCTGTTTACAAATAACTCAAACATTATAAGATCATCTCTTTTCACTTTTGGTGCCATATTAGCTCACTAATCTCACAGCATAACAGAAAAACATGCTAATATTTACAGTTGGTGCCAAATGGGAAGTCATTACAAAAGGCAACAACCTAAAAAGGCATTTCTAAGAGGCAGATCCAGTAACACCAACTTACTGTAGCAGTACAAAATCATTTATTATTTTATGTAAAAATAATAGGAGGCAGAGATGAGTTCTTGCAGATTTAATTAATTTCCAAAGACAACAGATTAGTGATGTTATAAGATGAGCCGAGGCTTCAAGGTGTGTCTCGAGTAGTGAAAGGGTAGTTTCCCCGAAGCGTGTGTCGAGGCTTGCTTCATTCGTTGGAGGAGCCAAAATAGAGGATGTCTGAAGCCTTGTGACCGCGCCGTACCATAAGATCGCTTCAGGAAGTGGATCAGCTCGCCCGGAACTTCGACAGCCATTTAAAGAGCCTCGGTATTTAGTGAAGATGTGGAAGTTTGTAGGAGAGTTGCTGTCAGTTGGAAAGAGTGTGGATAGATTCTGAGAATAGATTGGTTAGAAAAACAGCCAGTCTATTTTGGCTAAAACTATTTTGGTTAGATTAAACAATGTAATGATCAGAATCTGAGCAAGCCACTGGTTACAGTTGTTATATTAGTGTTAGGTAGAATTACTTTCTAATGAGTAGTTATCATTGCTAGAGGTGCCAGCTGTCAGACATGGACTTCCATCCAATTTAGACTTGAAAGTTGTGATAATACTTAACAAGTATTTTGGTCAATGTGTGTTTCTACTGGTTTGCCCTGTACAAATATGGATTGGGTAAAAACAGTACCAAATTAGATTGGCTGGTTTAGTCAAAAGATTGGTTGAACACACAACGTCCAACCCGACTAAAACCAAAAACTGTGGAAAAACTATTATGTTTGAATAAAAATGACTAACCACTTTCAGTTTGCTCATCATTGCCCAATTTGCACAAACACTTTCCCTGTCCGCTTGAGCTTATTTCACTAAAATGACAGAAAAACCCTGAACCATGAATTATTGTTCTCTTCTAACACATTTCACACACAAAAAAAATTTACAAAATATTTTATTATACACACCAATCATTAACAATTTTAAAGGGACAAAAATGGAAAAAAACAAAACAAGAAAACCTATTGCAAAAATCACAGATTATATAATTAACTGTAGTTCTGTATAAATAATTTTTGAAAAGATATAACTCTCAACAGTAGAAACAGTATAACATAAATCCAAGCCTAACTTAAAACCCAAAGTGAAAACTAAACAGAACCAAAAATCCCAAAATGGCAGATCATAACAATGAGTATAAAGGATGTGTAATTATGTTATTTAATAAAACAATAACATGGTTTGGGGACAGCAATTATAATACAGTCTGTTCTTCTTACCCAGAAGCCTCTTTAACACACAAGTCCCAGTAATTTACAAGAAACACTTCCCCAGATCAAACAAAAATGAGAGCCTTTCACACATGGACATTATGCAGACTTCATGTGGTCTGGTTAAAAAGATCCTTAAAACAATTGTAGTGGTAGAAAAGAGAAATTTCATGGATCCAAAGATTATCCTGACCTGCTACTTGGGCAGGACAGTAATAGACAGCCTGGTTTATGTGCTACAAGAAGAAGAGGCCCATCAAATGCAGAGACTGACAGCTAGCGAGCATCTGACAAACTCAAACAATAACGGTCTTTAAAAAACAACACAAGTTTAAATGGTGATATATTTTTAAAAATATATATACGTCACAGCATAGAGTAGGCTACAAACACAACATGAGAGAGAGCGCTTAATGATACAGTATCCATCACAGAGAATCGTTTCATTGCTCTCCACCATGTTAAAGGTTACAGTTGACCGCATCTAAACAACTCTGGTATGATAAAAACTTTACCAGCTTTCCAGTGGAAATTATGACATGAGTGGGTGTTCATGTGCAACTTTCATGCTGGCTTTTGGTATTTACCATCATTACGAGACCACATAAAGTGATTTGTTCTAGTAAATCACACTTAACCTGGAAACTGTGGAATGGATGTATCTAAAATCTCCTGCAGGTGGCAGTAATGCAATGGATATAGCTTTAACTTATCAAGCCACACTCTAAAGAAAACTTTTAGCTCAAACAGCTGATTAGCCATAACAAACGATGGCTTCAGGACAGGTGGTTCTTCACAGTAGTTTATAAATGGTACAAAGACAATTCATATCCCCTTTATCCCTGACATTTACTGAAATATAGTTTAGATTTAGAAATACCAGTGGAATTTTTTTTAAAACAAAGAAACTGCCATTGTCTATGGAGCCCTTTAGATAGCCTTACCTCTCAATGTCAACTGCATAAAAACACTGAAGAACCAGGATCAGACCACAGAAACCCAAATCCTGCATGCAGAGGTTCAGTGAATGTGGTGTTGAAGGTGTGGAGGTGGATCAGTGAGTCAGAGGAAACTCTGTGGAAGGACAGAATGCCAGCAGGACAGTCCACATACACAGCTACTCTGTCAGAGATGGAGGAGGAGGAGGAAATACGGGTTATGATGTTCTTGTGCCAGACTGTGTAACCATAATCTTCAGAGCAGTTCAGACTCCAGGACTGATCATTACAGCCAAACCCACAGTCTTTAATGTCTCCTGTCCTCTTGATCCTTCTGTAACTCAGCGATATATTCACTCTTCCTTTCCACCAGACCTCCCAGAAACAGCGACCAGTCAGACCAGTTTTACTCAGCAGCTGAGGCCTGCCATCAAATCTGTCTGGGTGATCAGGATAAGGCTGAAGCTCCTCCACAAATGACACCTTCCTGTTGCCTTCAGAGAGTTTTAGCTTTCTGTTCACTGTGTTTGTGTCGATTGTGATCTGACAGGAATCTGATGGAGAATACAAACATAATTCAGTTGCAGTTATTGATCATTTTTTCACAATTTAATTATGACTCCTAAATGAGTCATTGACAGTTTGAAGATGGTTGAATCTGAGCTGCTTTGTTTTCTTGAATCCAATGAAAAACAAACTTACATTTCTTCAGACCCGGTGTCAACCATCGTTCTCCGGTTGGCTCGACACTGAAAATAGGAGAGGAGCATAACGTTGATTCATACTCAGAAACCATGGTCTGCATGTGTCGCAGTAAACGCAAATGTGCTCCCACCCCTTCCGCAGACACTTTGGTGAACCTCTCCAAAATTGTAGGTGACTGCAGACAGGAAGCCTCTGATCGGTCAAATCAATATCCTCTCTACACTATGCGTATTTCCTGTTTGGAAATACGCAACGTTGTGGCTTGGAATAACATAGCGCAGACCATGCTTCAAAATTGGGCATAAAACAAAAATATCTGCGACACACTGCTGTGGGAGGAGAACCAGCCCTATACTATCAGGCTTTTTCAGGCAGAAAACATTAACATTGCATGTCAGGAATACATTGTCCTACTCTGAGAACGGAATAGTGTAAGATTTGGACTTGTTCTAAATATCCTAAGAAAGAAATAAAAGCTAACAGCAGATAAATCTGGACTGTGATTATGACTGTGATTTTGATGTAAACATTCCAAACTGCACTGGACAACTGATACTGTAGCACAGGGGTAGGGAGTGTTGGTCCTGGAGTGCCACTGTCCTGCTGGTTTCGCATGCATCCCTTCTTCCACACATCCAAATCAAATGAAGCGTTAATGGCCAGGACACTGCTAAAGTCACTGACATGCCAAGGAGATAATTTGGTGCTTTGTTTCAGGTGTGTTAGGGCAGGAATGCATGCAATGGCTTTAGGACAGTAGCACTCGAGGATCAGCTTTGCTGCAGCACAACAAATTTCTTTAGACACAGGAAAAGTTAGAATACAAAAATATCCAAACACAACCATTAAAAGAACTTATATATAGTTGATGACATGTACTTGAGGAATACAGTATGATTGCCATCACCAGCATTATCAGGACAATCCACCATGATGCACATGGAATGGGGAGGTGGGTTCTGAAGAAAATACTAATCATGCATTAAAACTAACAGCGAGGTCCACTCTATGAATGGTTGATTTACATGGTAACCCTAGGAATATTGCACGGGCAAGAGGGGAGAATAGAGGTGAGTCAAATCATCAAATCCCAGCTGAAACTACCTGCTAATGATAAGGTTAAATACATTAAGATTGTTATTCACGCTAGTGGTAATGACAACCGGTTTCACCAATCTGAGGTCACAAAAATAAGTAATGCTTCGGTGTGTAAGTTTGCCAAAACAATGTTGGACTCCATAATTTTCTCTAGTCCCCTCTCTGATCTGATCAGTGAAGACATGTTTAGCTGCATGTCGTCATTCAACCGCTGGTTGTCGAGGTGGTGTCCTGAAAACAACATGGGCTACATTAATAATTGGCAAT
>NW_015151113.1:455749-457400 GCF_000732505.1 Cyprinodon variegatus
TCAAAAAAGTACTCCAGAGTGTTGTTCAGCATGGGGGTGAGTAGAAAATGAAGGCTAATCATGTTTTGGGTGTACTATTCCTTTAAGGCCAACATATATCGCAATCATCTGTCAATAAAATTTTTTCGGTCACAGTACCTTCATTCATATGTCGCAGCTAATATACGCATCGGTTGAAATAAGAAATAAGAATAATTTACCTAACCACTGAGTTCTGTCCCATTGTTCATGGGGATGGACGTCTGTGTCTTCAGCAGGCGTAGAGCTAACAGAACATGTACAGCTGTAAGCCTTCTACACCAAACCAAGCTTCTGCCACCCTGACGTCCTCTTCCACAACATCTTCATCCCCGCTTTCCTCCTCAACTTAAAAAATGTATGACGGAGGAGACTCATCTACGACCTCCAACACAAAACTCTCCTCCTCTTCCACTGTCCATAGCGTTCCTTGACAGTGTCTACTTTGTCCCAATGGAATTTCCGATTGGGAACCTACTAGCACTAAATTGATAACTGGTTAGCAACGATGCCCGCCACAATCAAACTTGCTTGCGAGCCTACCGCGACAACTATCCCACCCTCTTGATAAACGACCAATCACATTCACTTTATTCACTCGTGTAAAGTCGTGCACCACTGGGAGAATTCGGAAATGCAACGGTTGGAACAGCTGTTTCAAGAATTTACACCAAATTGGAATAAAGAGAAAATTGACAAAGGATTAAATAAAGAATGCTCCTAAGAGGCTTTTAGGTAGTTTTTAAAAAGGCTATTTAAAGGACTGTTGAATCATTCATCATTTGCCACCCTAGCTTCAGTTCAGATCCTGGACAGCCGCTGCCTCTCGACAGCACTGATGTCCTCTGTTCTACTTGATTAAAGGAAGAACCACTGAATTTGACAATCATCGGCAACGTGACCCTTGGAGTTAGTGGTGGTACTCTCCAAACTGGTTCCGTCTTGTTAGAATCGGGTAGACCAATAGAGATCAACACTGCCGGCTTTGTTTGCTTTCTACAGCAAAGCAAAACAGGTACTTGCTTTATAAAATCCCTCTCTGCCCTGTTAACTAGAAACTGGTAGGCAGATAGAAGCTCAAGCTTCTCCTATTTGATAATGTGGTACTCGATCAGCATAGTGAAGCTGAGGTCCATCTAAAATGCACAGTGTGGGGTGATGGCAGACATTACAGTGGACTCACCATTCTGTGTGAACACATCATTACAACACCATTTTCTGTCAGACTAACACAAGGACAGATAGGACATTCTTCCCTGCAGCAGGTTCCTTCATACCTGAGAACTTCCAGTCTCGCCTGTGGTTCCTTCTGCAAATCTGACAGCATCTTGACTCCTGAATCTCCTGGATGATTGTAGCTCAGGTCCAACTCTTTCAGATGGGAGGGGTTGGAGTTTAGTGCTGAGGCCAGAGAAGCGCAGCCTTCCTCTGATATAATACAGCCTGATAAGCTGCAGACACACAAACACAACAGTGGAGGTAAAGCGAAGTACTAACCTTTTAGCATAGGCGTAACTTCCTTAAGGACTGGTGTGGACATGTCCCCACCAATCTTGACCGGTAGGGGGACAGTCCCCACCAATATTTTGTACATGTATTTTGCTTTCGGTGCTGTGTATATCTGATTAAAACC
>NW_015151113.1:460545-462956 GCF_000732505.1 Cyprinodon variegatus
TGATCTCGCTCTAGAAATGGAATTGAACGATTCAGATTAGCTAGAATGAATAGAAGGGGTAGAGTGTAGCCGCCTGTGGCCCGGGCTGCCTGTCACAACTACAGTCTGGCACGCGGATGACGTTTTAAAAGCCGAGTGTGTATGATGGCCGCTCACACTGAGCCTGGTTCTAGTTCTGCTGGAGGTTTCTTCCTATTCAAAGGCAGTTTTCCTCTCCACTGTTGCTACAAGCATGCTTGAAGTGAGGGATTGCTGAAGAGTCAATGTGTCGTTGCAATCAGTTCAAGATTTCAATCAATTTAACTGGATAAACTGGTTGAATTGTCTCTGTAAAGTGTCTTGAGATTAAATGTGTTGTGAGTTGGTACTATATAAATGAAAAGAATTGAATATTAAAGATTTTATTTTAGTGCAATAATCCCTATTTAAGCTCCCAATTGAATCAAAATTATCGAACCTACTTTTTCAGTGCTATTTTATTTCTACAGGTAAAAATGTTGTTTGTGTTGATTTGGTTTTCATGATAGAATCCTTTTTAACTATGGCCGATGCTTATCTGGCTGGTTGTTTCCTGGTTAGGGAGCTGGCTGACAGTTGCCTTTTGTATCTATGCTTCTTTCTGTATAGCCTTTTTCCAACTGAAAATACCAGGTTAACACATGTGTTTCAAATATGTGTCAACCCAATAAGAATATGCATTTGGCTCCCTTCCCACTGGCAATAAAAGATGGGTCTGACCCCTCGCTGGCAAGCTGCGTGGCTGGTGACACCATCACGCTGGGTTAGCTTTGTAGATGTCACCAGTCGAACATGAATCAAGCTTTCCAAATGGACATGGAGAAAAGTTTTCCAGGTCTGGCACAATTAGGGACAGAACAAACAATATGTCTTTTAATGATTTTGATCATTTCATGTGTTTACTGATGAGTAAAGACAAAGCTAACAGGATGGACTATATGCTATGTTACAGTAATATGTTTTGAGCTGTTGTTGAAGCTTGGACAAGCTTTATTTCACTAAGAGTTTAAACACTGATATAACATTAGTGTTCATGTGTTCCTAATATGCTCATTACATTTCCATTACCAACTATGACCAAAAGTCATTTAATGGAATCCTCATGTCTATTTGCTGCTAGCTATTTCAAAGAGGGTAAAGAATCTCTTAACTAAAAGGTCATTGGTTCCTGATTAAGCAAATCATTTAATAAAACGTTATTTGGCCAAATAATGTTTTATTCACCTCATGGATTTGCATTGTGAAACATTCCAATTTCTCTAAATTAGTGAAAAGCTAATTTGATAATATCCCAAATTCCTCAAAACAAACTTTAGTTTTAATACAAAGTACATAGAAGTTTAGTTTAGTTGAGTTTCACTAGTTTTAGTTCAGAGTTTTAAACGGAAATATGTTTGACTTGGGACTGAATGATTTTTGTTAATAAACTCATATTTTGAACAGAAGTTGTGGTGAATTTATTCCATGTATGTGCACAATTAACTATTTGACCATGATAAGAGCTCGAATCATTCTTTCACTTATCGTTCTAACACACAGTTAGTAGGGCTGTGTGTCATAAACAATATGACAGCCGAAATAATATCTGATTAAATATGATATTTACCACCCCTAATGGGGAGCACAATAAACATCTTAAAGTATCAGAAATATAAATTCCCAGCTGACTGGGAATTGAATATAACAGTTATTAACAACATAAATATGGTATCCAACCTGGATCGGCATATAGTATAAATCCACAACGTGTGTGTGTGTGTATATGAAGAACTGCAAACTACTTGGATGTAAAATAATTGCTTTGTCAAGCTGTTGCCTACCTTTGTGAAGCAGGAAAAAGACTAATACAAAGTGAATCCAGTAGAACTTTTTATTGCCTACCTGGAATGGGTGGTAATAGTTGAATAAACTTTTGGCTTTCAAAATTATATCAGTGCCCTATTTGTCGGCACTCGCCGATACCGATAACACCATTTTAGTGCAGTATTGGGGTCCGCTCCAATACTGGTATCGGTACAACACTAGTCCTTACTATGAATTTTTGTTTGAGTTTTTAGAGTTCCTATCTGATTTAGTGTGGAAAACAAAACATCAGATTTTTTTAGGTCCTGCAAATTTTGCATTGCTTACTGAAAAACACACCATTTGCCTCGCGTCACTCTACCTCACAGAATTCCAGAGACATCTTTTACAATAGGTAAAACATATAGATAGTCCCCTCAATGAAATTTTGCAATAATAGTTGTAATAGTGTATAATAATTTATTCACAATGGGGAAGTATAACAATATGGCACCCATGATCGCTCACTAGTCAAAGCAAATCTGTTTGTGTTGGGATCTGGAGATTTACCACCTTTCTCCAGCAGAGTGCGCTGTGGATCTCCTGGGCTG
>NW_015151113.1:463298-465880 GCF_000732505.1 Cyprinodon variegatus
CAAACCATCTGACTGCCTGGCTAATCAAACTATCCGTCTCTGCAGACATCAGTGAATCCAGCCCCGGACCTGTGCCAGAACCAGTTCATGTTTATTGTGTGAAAACCTTTCAATAAACTCTGTTAAACTTTTACCCTGCTTCCAGTGGTGTTCTGCATGTGGGTTAAGTCTCTTAAGCCAATCATGACAGTCGGGCTATTATTCAACACCAGGACATCAATTTTCAGAGCTATCAGGGTAAACAGGTCATGTAAAAGAAAATAAAAAAAGATTTTATCTGTTCTCCCTTACCAAGACAAAGTAATTTGCTTGGGTGAAAACCATAAATCTTGTTTTTGCTGAATATGACTGTTTTGTTTCTATAGCAGTCTACATAGGGTATAAAAAAAATCAGACAACCATCTCTGATTGGATATCTTAGTCCTAAAAAATAACATCTGATTTTAACAGTACCAAGAACATTTTACCTGAGAAGCTCTAGTTTGCAGTTCTGACTCCTCAACCCAACACAGAGAAGTTCCACTCCTGAGTTCTCCAAGTTGTTGTTACTCAGGTCCAGCTCCCTGAGACTAGAGGACAGGCAGCTGAGAATTGGGGAAAGAGCTTCACAGCTTCTCGGTAAGAGGTTACAGGAATTCAGTCTGAGGAGACAGGGAGAAAAATATCTCATTAAAAAATTCATAAAAGAATTTAGTTTATTTTACCCATATTCTTCATGGAAAAATTTATCTTAATTTAGGTATATCCTTATCACTTGATGTTGTTAACTGTGTTGGGATATATATTGCCACGGATCCTTACTGAGGCGGACTGCCGAAGGACTGAATCCGAACTGCGCACTCCCCTCCTCCCCTCAAAGTAATATCCCTCCACTTTCATTTTTGATGAATTAATGAAGTGCTGCGCTCGGCGGGAGACAGGCAGTTAGGGATTTGAATTAATGCTAATTTTAATCTGTGTTGGTTATAAGAGCTCTGGTTCATTGGTTGAAATAAGTGTGCTGTGAAAGCTGCAATTGATATTTCCTTCTTCTATTTTCTATCCTAATTTCTCCCCTTTCTGCTCTAAGGGAGTTTATAGCTTGCCCAATTCAACCGGGTGTGGTCACATGGTTGAGGACCTACTGTTGCCAATGCCCCCCCTCTTCCTCCCTTTCATCACATGAACAGGGTGTCTCCCATACATCCATACACAGTCACATGTACGTTTCTTCCCCACACATACCCAGCCCTGTTGATGCCATTTTGCTAAAACGACTTCTGCTGCTGTTCTTAATGCATTTTAACCATTTATCATTTTAAGCTGAATGTGTTATTTTTATGTTTTAATTGCACTGTTGTTATCATCATACCTGCTGCTATTCTAACAGACATTAGTGAATGTATTAACATCTGGCCTATCTTGAACAATCTCAGAAGCCAGTTAAACGGACTCTAGGGTTTTCTTTTTTTTTCTTTAAAGTAGTCATTTAGTCTACCTCGTGGTTATTTTCTAATAACCTGTAGTGTTTGCATAGATGTTAGATTTTTGTAATCATTAATTATTAGAATAAAGACATCATTGTTTAACTTGTAGTGGTCTTGTCCGTATCCATATAGCGGACGATTTATTACTCAGGCCAGATCCACCCTCTTTTGGTAACAGTGTAAATAAACAGAGATAAAAGGTTCTTTATTGATAATTAATACCTCTGCTGATAACAGCCTGGGTCACTAGATTGGTGCAGATACTTGCATTTTAACAGCCGGTCCAGGAACCCTCCAGAGGTGAAAGGCATGAACCCTGGTAAGTAAGCTACAATTATTCAACTAAGAAGACTAAATTGATTTGACCTCCGATTTTGAATAGGTTAAATAATTAACTATAACTCCAGTTCAAGTTAATCATTTAATAATTTTCTGCAGGATATCATTTTGCACAACAACTGGCTCATTGTAGATAAACTAAAACCACATGAATCTAATTCACCTCATCACTAGCAGGTTTCTTACCATCAACAAAAAATGCAGTAACAATTAATGTTCTTACAGAGCTTTGTTGGAGGCTTTAACCAATGGCAGCATCTTCAGAAGAACCTCCTCTGCAGATGAATATTTCTTCATGTCAAACACATCCAGATCTTTTCCTGATGACAATAACACGAAACCCAGAGCCGACCAGTGAGCAGGAGACAGTTCTACTGAGCGACTTTCTGAACTCAGATACTGTTCGATCTCCTTCACTAGAGAACCATCTTTCAGTTCATTCAAGCAGTGGAACAGATTGATAATTTTTTCTTCAGGCAGATTCTCATTGATCTTCTCCTTGATGTACTGAACTGTTTCCTGATTGGTCTGTAAATGACTTCCGGTCTGTGTCAAGAGACCTTGTAGTAGTCTCTGATTGGTCTGCAGTGAAAGTCCAAGGAGGAAGCGCAGGAACAAGTCCAGGTGTCCATTTGGACTCTGTAAGGCCTGATCAATAGCACTTTGGTGGAGAGAGTTTAGATTAGGTTTCTTGTTTACTAATGATCTTTTAGATTTATGTTTTTCTTGCATAAGGTTGACACCAGAATTGATGAAGCTCCAGTGAACATGAAGAGC
>NW_015151113.1:467913-469164 GCF_000732505.1 Cyprinodon variegatus
AGGTTTATGAAATTATATCTAGATGAACCAGTTTACTCCTTGGGTGCTGAAGGTTCACTGGTCCTCTTGGTCCAATTGACAATCAGCAGCTCACTTTGGTTTCTGCCTCAGTCATGATGCAAAAAGTACTTCTTATTATAATAGTTTTTCATTTTTAACTACTCAGATGACAGATTATGAATTATTCAACAGTCCACTTGTGGACAATTGAAGGAGAAAAGAAGTAGATCTGAGAGGCCCACCAGGCAGAGAGGACCAGAGTGGGGGAGAGGCATCAGCAACTGATCAGTGTTTATGCTGTGCTGAAGTATGGGGACCAGATGTCCCCGATTTCCAGAGACAGTCCCCGTTTGGACCACCTGTCCCCGGCTAAAGCTGTCCCTAGAAATGTCCCCGATTTTACCATTTTATATATGAAAGGGGGAAACATTGTGTGTAGACTGTTTGGTAGTTTCACGGCTGTTAACATACAGATATGGGAAAAAAAGAGCACCACATTATTACAAAGAATATAAATGAATTTCATGGATTCTATTGTTAATGGGGTATTGATGAGGTAGTGACAATGATTTGCACCAGTCTATTAAATTGAAAATGGAGTTCCAGTAGAATTTGCCTCTTGGTTGGAGGCATTTAGATTGTTGAAATTTGTTGTGTATGTGTTTGTTATTGTATTTGGTGCCAAGAAAATACAGTCCATTGAGAAACTATTTGGTGGTGAAAGTTGGAGTAAATTGTGATGATTTTAATAGCTGTTAGAGTCCATTGGGGATGCACAGTATAATTGATTTGTATTCCTTGTATCTTATTGGAAAATGATATTTCATCAAAAAGCTATTTATATTACCATGATTGTTTTTTAATTTAGAGATTTTTGTGATACCTTTTGTGATACCTGCCATCTGTGCTGGCTCATAAATGGACTTTTTACATTTTGTAGTTCATTTGTTGTTCAATATTATGCATGTGTTTGGTGAAAAGTTATGAGTAAGGCAGAATTTCCATGGAGAAGGTTGAGAGTCAGGTTGTGTTTACGCATGACGTAGGTGAACACATCACAGAAGTGTACAAGCTATTTATTACCGCCATCTACTGGGCTTGAATGTAATTTTACAACTAGTGGTGTCACATTTCTAAGTGAGAAAATCATCACTTGCACTTCCCTCATTCAGTGTTCTTCATTGTGGAGGGAACTCGCTGGAGTGTTCTCAGAACCAAGTAAGAGCAATGGGACTGGGCTAGCCTGGGTGC
>NW_015151113.1:471276-473381 GCF_000732505.1 Cyprinodon variegatus
TTCTGAAGGCAAAAGGGGGTCCAACCCGTTACTAGCATGGGGTACCTAATAAAATGGCCGGTGAGTGTATTTCTCATTTGCTTAATTAAAAGAGGCCTTAACTAAACCAAATAAGGTTTCTGTGACCAAATACTTGGGTAATCAGTCTGGTACAGGAAATGTTACTCTTGGAAATAATACTGCAGGATTAGAGATAGATTAGGAATGTGAGCTGTATATTGTTAAATGTGTGCTGCTATGTGTATTTCGGTTACCTTATAAGGACAATGTGATCTGGGGTAAAGGCAAGAAACTGCAACCCTTCACTTTGGGCATGATTTATGGAGCCTAAGGGGGTGTGAATTTAGTATATAAGGGGGGAAAACCAAGTTAGGGGGTCTCTTTTCTCCTGTGGATGGAGGAGAACCAAGCTTGAGCTATGGAACTTGTTTCTTCAAAAATAGAAAGCTGGCTCCCTGTTGATTACTTTAACAGAGTTCTCACTTCTCACTCAGAGATTTCACTTTAGCAGATCACAATCAAAGAGTGCAGTTATAAAATTTAAAGGATCTGTTTCACTTTCTCTCTCCTCTGTGTCGCTGAGCAGTGCTGCAGAGTGCAAAAGCTTAGTTTATTCCCCTTCACCGGTCTATGATTTTGTTGATGTGGTTGCTAGTTCTCTGCGTACTGCCTGAGACAATGCAGCCCCTTTGAAAAACAAAAACTTTAAAAACAGAAAGCTGCCTCCTTGGTTAAATGCAGAGCTGCGCACTTTGAAGCAAAATGCTAGGAAACTGGAGAGAAAATCGTGCTCCACAGGCCTGCGGGAATCCTTCCTAGTATGGAAAACATAGTTTATTGCTGTTTAAGGGGACCCTTCATAAAGCAAGAGCAGCATTTTTCTCCTCATTAATAGAGGAGAATAAAAATAATCCTAGATTTCTTTTTAATACAGTTGCCCAACTCACCCAGAGCCATAGCTCTGTTGAACCGTCCATTCCACCTGCTCTTAGAAGTAATGATTTTATGGGATTCTTTATAAATAAGACTGATCCTATTAAAAATAAGATCATTAGCACTCCTCTATCCGCGATTGTACCTGAGGTAGCCATAGAATCTGAACCGGGTTTAGACTGCTTTGATCCAGTTGAACTTTTAAAGTTAGCAAAATTATTGTTTTCATCTAAGCTTTCATTTTGTATGTTAGATCCAGTTCCAACCAGGTTATTTAAGGAGGTATTCCCTTTGATCTCCTCCTCCATTTTAGATGTGATTAATCTATCTCTGTTACAGGGATATGTACCAAAGGCTTTTAAGGTTGCTGTAATTAAACCTTTACTTAAGAAACCGTCTCTTGACCCAGATGACTTGGTGAATTATAGACCTATATCCAATCTTCCTTTCTTATCAAAATTCTTGAGAAAGTAGTTGCCAAACAAGTGTCCGACCACTTACACCATAAAGAACTTTTTGAAGAGTTTTAGTCTGGCTTTAGAGCTCATCATAGCACTGAAACAGCTCTGGTGAAAGTTACTAATGATATTCTCATTTCCTCAGATAATGGACTTGTATCTGTGCTTGTTCTGTTACATCTCAGTGCTGCATTTGATACAGTTGACAATAATATTCTTTTAGAAAGACTTGAATATTTTGTAGGAATTAAAGGAACAGCACTAGACTGGTTTAAATCTTATCTACCTGTTCAATTTCAATTTTTTTACTTTAATGGCAAATTTTCTTCATGCTATAGAATTAGATGTGGAGTACCACAGGGACCAGTGCTAGGACCAATTCTCTTTACTATATATATGCTCCCAATCAGTAGAATTATTAGACAGCAAAGGATTAATTTCCACTGTTATGCTGATGATACTCAGCTATATCTGTCTATTAATCCAGATGAAGCTAACCCATTACATAAATTACAGGCATGTCTGAAGACATAAAAACCTGGATGTCTCTTAACTTTCTCCTTCTGAATGCAGACAAAACAGAAGTTAAAGTCTTTGGACCAGAGTCTCTGAAAAAGAAGCTGATTAGTCAGTCACTTCATTTGGATGGGATTAAACTGATTTCAGAAAATAAAATAAAAACTCTTGGTGTTGTTTTTGATCAGGACCTGTCAT
>NW_015151113.1:476187-479800 GCF_000732505.1 Cyprinodon variegatus
CTGGATCTGATAACCCTGGATCTGTTAATTCTCTGTACCATGCTATAACAATAAACCTTTGAACTTTTTCCCTGTCTGATGAGTGTTCTGCATGTGGGTTAGGATCCTAAAACCAAACATGACAGTTGCACCCTAAATGCACCAGGGAGCTTTATCACAGATCCTTCCTTCCTGCAGCTGGAAGACTTTAGAACCACCACTGTTACCAACAACCTCAGTAAGTTGTTACATTCATGCCGATTGTTGCAGGTTTTCTCTTAGTCACGTTAATAACATGCTGCAGTCATTTTGCACATCTCTAATGTTGCTGCTATTTTCAGAGCTCACCTCTTTGAGGATGAAGCTCCAGAAGAATTAAAGTTGTTAAGAAGATCCTTTGAATCGTCACTCTTAAAGGACACACAGCTGGGTTCTGGTTTAGGTGTCTTCAAGGAACTTGTAAAAAGTATCTTTGTTGCGCTGTAGACATGTAACAAAAGCAGGAAATGTTTGTTAACCAAGAAGAAAAGACAATGATAAAAATGACCAAATGACAGCAGCATGTTATTTAAGTTGTTACATTCTTGCTGTTTCTATCTTAGTTAAATAACATGCTGCTCTCATTTTGCACATCTCTGATGTTTCTGCCATTTTCCAATATCCATTACTGTAAAAATGTCCATAGCTGGATATTTGTTATTTATTCTCCAGATGACAGCACAGAATTTATATTTGTAAAAACACAGTATAGTATTTTATTTTGTTTATATTTTTATTTTTTAAACTCTCTCAGTTACTCTTTTATTTTTAGACACTTTTAAGGTTCACATTGTGTTGCTGCAATGATTCTGCTGCTATAACGCCACACTTTCCTGATGGTGGGACAATAAAGGGATTTTCTATTCTATTCATTTTATTCATCTTAATTTCTAAGCAATGATTGGTGTGGGATAAAAGATCCAATGATTAAAAAATAAAAATACAATGATATTTGAAATTGCATTTTTCTTTACTATATCAAATTTAAGCATATTAATGGAGGTTTACAGGTTTATCAGAGTTCTTAGAGGTACCCCCCCCACCCCCCGTCTAAATTATACACAACACTGACTAAACTGGATGATACAATATCTCTTCCTATTATTAAATGGGAGGAAGATTTGTCACTCAGCTTTGAACAAAACATCTGGACTCAGACAAGTCTAAGAACTTTAAACATGTCTAGAAACCCCAGTTCAATTTACAACTAATACAATAAAAGATTCTTCACAGAGTGCACTATACAGGTCAAAGATTATTCAGGATGGGTTTTGTGCAATCTAACATCTGTCCACAGTGCACAGGCAATCATCCTGATAATTATATTCACCCGTTATGGTTATGCACGCCGGTTCAGAGGTTCTGGGTACAGGTATGTAAGGACATATCACTGTGCCTGGGTTGTAAAATTTCAACTTCCCCTCCAGTTTGCTTGCGGGGTGACTTTGAGGGAAGCTCTCTGGGGAAAAAAATTGTTTGCATGGCCTTCACCCCCTTATATATCGCAAAGAAAACTATCCTCATGAATTGGAAAAGTAAGGATAAACTCAGCATCAATCAGTACAGAGATCTGTTGTTGGATCATATTAATCTTGAGACAGCATCTGCATCCCCATCAGACCCATCTCTCTGGGCTCCCTAGATCTCCCCCCACCCCCTCTGGCATTTGGACATTCAGGGTTCTGGGTTGTCGATTGAGGGGGTTGCGCTGGCACCGCCTGTCTTCCGGAGGGGGGATGGACTGTGACATACACCCCTTTTTGGTACTCCCAGTTGTAATTACACCTGAGAGCAACACGCAACAACACTACATTCGAGCAGGCGCAGGGAGGATCGGGGTCTTCTGACACCCCTGTTGCCCAGCTGCCACCCGGAGTCTGGGGCCTGGAGGAAGAGCGAGCTGCCTGGTCTGTGGTCATGGCGGGGGGCTGCTGTGGAGTCTTAGTGGCCTGCCGTTGGCGGGGCTGTCATTTCTGCTCTCCCCAAAGGAGGATGGGGGGGGGGACGGAAAGAGATGGGTTGTTGTGGTGGTGTTGTGGTGATGTCACCGCTCCCCTCCCCCCCATCCGGACTTTAGGTTCACTTATTGGGTCATCCAATAATCCCTGGACCAACCATCGGTGCTGCCGGGTCCTTGGTCCTGGGATTATTGGATGTGAGTGTTATGTGTGAATGTGCGTCTGTGTTATTTTTTCGCTCATCTTCATAGAGACTGTATGTTGTGAGTGGGGGCACTTGGTTGGGAAGGCGTGATTGAGACTGTTTTTTCTTTGTTTTTGTTTTTTTTGTCAGTTTGGGGTCTGAACTGCTCCCTCTCCCAAGAACATCTCAAGTATCCGCCAAGTGCGTAGCCCATTCTCCCCGTCCTGCTCTCCCTCCACTGGCTGGCACCTGGGCTCGCCGGTGCACTGGTGGAACTCAATATTAGTGGGTGGATGCATGGGCGGTTGTTGGTTTATTCCTGGCTGCTGCTCCGTGCGGGTCAAGCCGGGGATCCTGCCGGGGGGTGGGGCTCCCCTGGGGCCTTGGATCCCTGGGGCGGGACCGTGGACTGGTCTCTGCGGCTCCCGGGGGCTCCGGCATCGCGGTGGCTGGGGTAATTCCTCGGGACATTCTCTCCCCCTCCCTCACTTGGTGGGGGTTGGATTTCCTGGGTTAGCCCCTCCTTGGTGCCTTTGCTCTTCAGCTCTTCACAACCACTCTTGAGCATTTTCTCTATGGATAAACTTTACTTGCACAAGTGCACTCTCACAAACAACTACAGGTGCTTGGTTCCAGGTACTTAGAGATTCTCTTCCATAAAGAAAGCCCATATTCTGATCTTCAGGTAACACAGACTACATATCAGATTAAATAATACTACTTATACTTCAGCGATAGTATCATGGTGTTACTTTATTGTATGTCTTGTACCATGCCTGTTTGTTGTGCTGTCCTTTTTACATCTCTTTGCAGGTGATGAAGCAGACTGAAAATGTTTTATCATTATCTCCTATTTATCTCCTCTTTCTTTCATCTTTTCTCCTTTTCTTCTGTTTTTCTGTTCTATTTACATTGCAGTGTCCATATAATCTGTAAAACTCCCTGCATAATTATAATAAAGCAATTTATATGCATGAAACAAGCGGAACACTATGGGATAGCCGTACTGCTCCACTTGTGAAAGTAAAATCTGTTGGGCTCTTTTTGGCATCAAGACAATTATTCTTACTGCCACATTGCCAGACAGGACCCTGTTAATAAAAAATAAAAAAAATCTTTGTTGCACTGTAGACATGTGACAAAAGAAGGGAGGTGGTGTTTTTTTTAAAGCGAGTGAGAGCAACCAGGCAGTACAATAATTCATGCACCATGGGCGGATTAGAACTACTGTGATTGCTTCTTCTACTCCTTCTTTTCAATGAGGTTCAATAAAAATTCTATTTCTTATGAGGTCAATATACATTTATAATTTAGGAATTTTGCATATTTTTTGACTTAATTTAAAGGAATAGTACACCCAAAACATGATTAGCCTTCATTTTCTACTCACCCCCATGCTGAACAACACTCTGGAGTACTTTTTTGATATCTCAAATGCATCTGGAGATCTGGG
>NW_015151113.1:480755-483484 GCF_000732505.1 Cyprinodon variegatus
CAAAAAAGTACTCCAGAGTGTTGTTCAGCATGGGGGTGAGTAGAAAATGAAGGCTAATCATGTTTTGGGTGTACTATTCCTTTAAGTTAAAACTACTGTTTTATATAAATTTGAATTAGAGCTCAAGAAAATCTGTAATATTCATCTGTAAAAATTAGAGCATTTTTTTATTATTTGTTGTGGAAAAAAAAACATTTAATGGATGAAAACTGGGATTCTATCTCAATACCACTGAAGCTATCACCTTATTGAATAATTGAATAAGTAGTAAAACATAATTTGAAATGAAAAGAATGAAATAGATCAAAAAGACCTGTCAGTAACCATGTCTGTTCCAGCGCAGATCATCATTAGAATTTCTTTTAAGTATTATGTCTTCAGTACAGGGGCCATAACAGGGGCCAGGACATGATCTACAGGGGCACTGGCCCCCGTTGGCCCCTGTCTAGAACCAGCCATGGTGAAAAACAGAAAGCACAACCGATGTTCAAGGCTACAAGATAGAAAGTATTGAAAATAAAAGACCAATACTGTTCTTTTTTGTGTTTAAGAAATTACTGTTAGTTAATAAACAGTTGTTGAAAAGCTGCTGGCCTTAAGTGTGTATGCATGGGGCATGGTGCGGATCGGTTGTCCCTGGGGGGCGTTGGGGTTGGGGGATAAGCATCTCCCTGGAGTGAATTTTTGGAACCTGTCTGAAGTTCTTACATTCATGCTGATTTTTAGTCACTTTAATAACATGCTGCAGCCATTTTGCACATCTCTGATGTTGCTGCTATTTTTAGAGATAAGCCATGTTTTAACAGGGAAAACCCCAAGGTGGCAGTGTCTGCATCAGCCTTATCCAGGATGATAATGAGGTGGGACTCTGCACAGGGTGGTGATGACAGAGGAGAAGATCATCAAGACCCTCCTGACCTATCAGTAGTTTTGTTACAAATAGGTGCGGAAACTGTAGTCCTGGGCCTACTCATTGTGTGCTCTCTTTGAGGGCTCACAATGAGCTGTGGTCATGCAGTCCTGAGGTAAAATATCTCTCTATGTTTTGCACTTACTGTTAATGATTGTTTTTATACTTGCCTGGAATAAACTTTGTTAATACTTAAAGAGCTTTTAACCTTTTTGCATTACTCTGAGAACGTTCCCTCATGAATAAAAGTATTGGATTAAAAAAAACATTCCATAGTGCAAATACAGTATAGGCCTCATACCTTAGGTGTGAGGCCTGAATCTTGGATTGGATGACTGCTTCCTGTTTGGACCTATTCACTTCCTGTTTGGATTAACTGAGTGTGCAGCTGTTGCAGCTGTCCAGAGGAACTCCATCTGAAGTTATTTTCTCTGTGATATTTCTGTATCTAAGTAACTCTAACTGACTACTTTAAAACATAGCACCTTCTGCTGCACTTTTCTACTGAGCACTTGNTAAACTTACAGTTTTTCAAAAGGTTCAGAAAGTTAAAAGATCTGAACAACCGGCTGAGACACGGCTGATCTCCACTGGAGTCAGAGCTTCACCTGTGGAGGAGGCGGGACAAGTGGGAGGGGTCAGGGGCAGGAATCCAGATCTAACCGGTTGATCTTTGTTGTTGTTGTTGTTTTCTGACTAATTACCCTGAGTTCAAATAAACGCTGGTTCTTTTTTACTTTACTATAACTAATTACTTTTTCAAAGTAATTAGTTATAGTAAAGTAGTTACTAGTTACTTCTCCCAAAAAGTAACTGAGTTACTACACAATAAAAGTAACTAATTATTAGTAAAAGTAACTATTGCATTACTTTTGCGTTTCTCGCCCCATAACCCAGCATGATGGGGTCACCAGCCACGTTGCGGTGGGGGGAAAAAGGCCACTCAGCCTGCCAGTGGGAGCCAATGCCAATGAGAAAGGAGCCAAAGGGCGATTGTTAGCCAGTCGACCAGTGTTTGAAAACCCTGTGTTGACCCGGTATTTTCAGTGAGATAGAGGCTTTAAAAACAGCTCCTGTCGCAGGCTTGGGACCTGTGTACTGACACAGAGTTTTCCTCTTATTATTATTTATTAGATGGAAAGTAAAAAAATTTGAAAAATATTTGCTTCAAAAATGTTTTGTGGCATCAATATGCTTCAGTGTGATTTTATTTGTCAAATTATTTTGTAAAAGCAATAATAATGATAATAATAATAATTGAACTTTATTGATCTTACATTGGATAAATTTACCTCTGCATTTAACCCATCTTCGTGGGGAGCAGTGGGCTGCCATTGTGTAGAGCCCGCTGCTCTGTTAAAAAAAATAATAAAATAAATTATCTGTTTATACTGAGATACTATCTCAAAATAATGAGATAGTATCTCATTATTGGGTTACTTTCTCATTATTTTGAGATAGTATCTCCTTATCATGAGATAATTTAGTGGTGAAAACGGGCTTCCGTACTTGTCCATCTGTGGCATTTTTGGATTTTTTTGTGTTGTCAAAGCTGGGCAACATACACAAACTGAGTAACATCCTGAGGTGACAGCGTCATGCTGTAGGTAGGCTCTTCCTAAACATTGAAGCTGGTCTGTGTTGATGAGATGACAGATGGATGAATATGGGCCAATCCATGAAGAAAACTGTTGAAGGACTAGAGCAGAGGCTGGGGAGGAGTTTCCCCTTCCAGCAGGACAAAAAAGCCCGTTTATAAAACCAGCTTTGAAACCAGAGTCTGTCCCACAGTATATACTGATTTGGTGGCCCTCAAACA
>NW_015151114.1:0-32736 GCF_000732505.1 Cyprinodon variegatus
TTTTTTTGTTAAAACTTTTTCAACTTTTTTGGACGTCAATGGGAGTTAAACTTGTCAGAGGAGAATGTGTGTGTATGGATGCGTGGTCAAGTGTTTGTTAAATTATGGAGAGAGTTTAAAGTCAATTCCCAGGATAATAGTACTTTGTGAGGATTATCAAGTACCATTATCCCTACTAGGGATACTAGTAAGTAAAACCAAACCGTTGTGGACTAGTTGATTGGTCCCTATGAGAAAAGGTTCTGTTCTTGGAGGGTTAGGTTTAGGACTAAGGTGTTAATTGAGTTAAGGTTAGATTTAAGTTTAGGCCTTACAAATGAAGGCGAAAAGAATGAAATTCAATGAAAAGTTCCAGTAAGAAAGTGAGATGCAATGTGTGTGTAGGGGCATTTGCTAATTTTTAAATACATTTTCAGAGGAATGTTTTAGCTATAAGTTAAGCTCCAGAGGTTGAACCTAGTGATCAGTCAGGCATCAAAAGGCTCCAGAATTGGAGGTTAGTAAACACTGAACAACAGCTTATCATTAGATGCCTTTACATTAACCATTAAATTGCGCAAATTGTAATCAGGAAAATAAATTGGCTAAATAGAAAATATGCAATTTCAAAAATGCTCTTTCTCTTTGATAAAAAGTTGTTATGCTTCGATTGGATGATTTTTCAGTCAAATAAAAAAACTTTATAATATCAAACTGCAACGGAAACACTTTTTTTTCCAACATATGTGTGATATTTGCAGCTGGACCTTACTGGATTATAAAAAGAAAAAAAAGAAGACCAACAGTAGCTGAAGGACGATAGCTCCTACTCGAGCCGTGGCTAAAATATGGATACATCTCATGTTTACATCCACCACTACCAGAGTTTGCGCATAAACAAACATATTCACATCCTTTTGTGATTGTTATTTGTCATGTAATGGAAATACTACAATTGCGAAACAACATTTTCAAATTTTGAAAAACATTGACAAAATTTCTCAGCTATTGAAACCTGAATATCTGTATTTTTATTTCTATTTAAATACCAAATGTAAACACGCATAAAAAGAAAGTAATCATCTGAAGAAGCACCACGTAACATCTGAAAGATGCAACATCTCACATTTAATTTATGATATTTGCTGAATTTCTTTATTGTTTCTTAAGACATTAATTTCTAAAACTTTGCATTTCATAAACTCTTCAGAACGACTGATTAAGACCTTATTAGAGCCATCTGAAACTCTGACTCTTTGGTAAAGAAGTATGTAAAGAAAGGTAATTTAAAACCTTAACATATTTATGAACATTTACATCAGATCTAGGCTCATAGAAATCCTTTTTTAAAATTATATATGTTCCTCTTATCCCAGCTGTAGGTTTATCTTTTGCAGAGAGTAGAAAAGTGCATTTCTCAGAGCTCTTTTTTCTGACCAGTAGTCTGATTTTCCTTTTTAAGGAGGATTAGTATTTTAGCTGAAGATGTGTGTATTAAAAAAGAGTAAAAAAGAAGAGCAGGCTGTGGCTCTCTGGCTGATGCTGCTGGGTGGATTTGCCACGCCGACAGACAGGACTAAAAGTGACATTATAATCATTTTGAGGGTGTTAGCAAAATAAGACTGCTGGTAGTGTGTAACAGTCGCAGTGTGAAGGTTTCAGTTTCAACCCAGAGGTTATGTTAGGATATATTAATAGAGTATTTAAGAGCAGTAAAGTTGCTCTGGTGCAGATTTTGTGGTATTCAGACATTGCAACATAACAAAGTGGAGGTAAACCATACATTACTGCATGTTAAAAAATACATCATACTTGAAAAACATCTTAGCTAAATATAAATATGGCAGAGGACTGTTTTTTAAATATTTAATAAAATTGAATACTTTCAGATATTAGTTGTGCACACCATAAAGCTGCCCTGAAAGTTGTAAAGGGAAAAGTGTTTTTACATTTTCCCTCTACTTTATAGGAATATAATACTTTATCTTGGTGTGCAAGTAGAACCTACCCACAATACTGTAAGGATTCAAAACAGAGGGACCCAGTATTCAAGGCAAGACAGACAGTGGGATTACTCAAAAAGCATTTATTAAAATAAACAGGATCTGTGGATCTGCAGTAGCAGCCGCTAGGGAATCTTAGGCTATGTTCACACAACTTTCTGAAGTGACCCAAATCCATTTTTTGCCCACATGCGACCCATGACACTTGGCTATGCGGTCCTCAATCCAATACGAATCCGATCTTTTCAAATGCGACCTGTGTCTGAATGGCCGGGTCGCAGTCAACTGACCTGAACACTATTAATACTCGACAATAGTCACTATTTTGTGTCTTGCAACAATAGCAAGAACCAGAAGCAGAAGGAAAAACAACAACCATGGCGGATGATGATGGGGAGAGCAGTCTTTATTTTCAACCTTGTGTTGTTAATGCACTGGCTGAGGTTTAGAAAGACATGAAAGAATGCCAGATAAGCTCCAGCACTACCATCCATGTTTACTCCCATAAACATGGAGCACACTCTGTTGTGACATCATTGCGTCCATGCAAAAGAATTGGATTTCATAAAAGAAATCAGAATTCAGTATCAAGGCCTGTACTGTGTGCGTAGACTAAGGCAGGAACCACTACAGGAGAGAAACACAGGTTGGTGACCACAATAATCTGAGGGAGGATGACTATTATTGCGTGAGCTACTATCCTGGTTTTACAGTTCAGTCCGTGCTCAGAGAATGAGGATGATTTTCCAGCCGGTCGGCTGACAAAATGCAGCAGACGCTGCCGGAGAGTTCCAGAGTCAAGAGTCCAAAGACAGGTCAGCCAAACAGATCAGACAGGGGCAGGCAGGCTCAAAGGTCCGAATAAAGAAATGGGTCAGGATCAGGTAATCGGAACACTGTTAGTAACGCTAGAAAAACTCTCACCAAAGGCTCAAGCATAATCTGGCACTGACGACTGGGAGCAAGCAACTTAAATAGAAACAGGAGCAGGTGGATCAGATGAGCAGTAATGTGAAACAGGGCACAGTTAGACTGGTGAATGAAATGAGCAATGATGCCAGTCATCAGCAATCATCATCATGAGAAATACATTGTGGTTTGTGGTTGTAATGGGACAAGCAGATATAAAGCTCAACCCCAAAATCCCACATCCTCTGTAACCGGCCCACCCTCGCTCCGCAACGCTGCACTCTAGACCGCCTGTGCAAACCAAAGCCTACAGCCTGCGCTGTTGCTCCCGTGCTGCTCCGCTCTGACTTCCTTGGAGCTAAAGGAGAGCATGCGCCATAATATTGTTATTAAACTCGTAGAAGCAAAGCATTGATTTTATTAAGCTAAACCAAACACTATGATGATGGAATCATGAAGAGCTGATGCCAAGCAAGCACTTGTCCCAGTTTAGTACTGGAATTTGTTTAATGACAATTTTTTCTGAAAGCCATAATGAAAACTGGTTTCTGTTGTAATCCAACAGACATATCTGTCAAGTTGAGTGGAGATCTTGGAGGACCCAAATACAGAAACGGAAGCTGAAGTGGTTTCTTGCAGATTTAATCATTCAAGGGGTGGTAACTAAGGCAAAAATTCCAAACAAATAGCAAAATAAATAAAACCAAAACCTAGAAGACATCAGGGAAAACACACGAGTATCAAGAAATTATAGTAACCAGCAGTGAGGAACTGCACAGGGAGAGTATATATGGGAGACAGAACATATGAGCTGACAAGAAACAGATGTGGAAGCATCTAGAAGGGAGCTAGGGGAAGGAGACTGACACAAGGGGGCAACAGAGGGTAAACAGGAAATACAAACAAATTAAAAAAAATATATAATCAAAAACTAGAATAAAACAAAATGGAAATGAAAGCAATACACTAGAAAACACAGAAAGACAAGAATCAAAGTGTAACTGAAAACTCAAAAAGAAAACAAACAGAACCAAAAAGTGCAGAAGCAGGAGAATATCTTATTATAAGCTCTTCTCAAAGGTTTAAAGGAAAAGTCCGGTCATATTCAAAATTCAAACCTCTGAAAGTACTTTAAATATGAAATTATTACAATAAATTATATTTATTTTATTTAATAAATGATAAATGTGTTTAATTAAGAGTATATTCATTTGACTGTGCTTTATGGGAGACATCCATGCTTGTCAAAGAACACTACTGCCACCTACCAGTTTGTGACGTCACGGTGTGATATCGGCTGTTGAGTAAGTTCCAATGCCGCAGCTTGTGTTTGTCATAACGCCTTATTATCCGAGTCATCTTGAAAACATTCTTCTTCGAAACATTGGATACATATTACGTGTTTTTTTCTCTGGCCAGAAGTTTGATGGCAAATCCTCTCTCTTCAAGTTGGCAATCCAATGACGAACCCATGCGCGCAAGATCATGAATCGGAAAGGTGAAATAACAAATTTCTTTTCTCTTTTACCCGATTTAGTACAACATCCAACTGCCTTGCAAGTGGGCATTGTCAGTTTAACTATAGCTCTTGCTTATTTCAGTGGTGAAGTCCTCTGGAAATCTTAAATAATTGTTGTTGTTGCAGATGTGTCTCATGGTTCCCACTGATTTTACCTTTAAAGTGGGGAGAATGGAGCTAGGCTTACCGCACACTGACATCACTGCTGGGAGGCATCAGGAGTGACGTGCTATTATATTTGGGCTTAAATGGCAGGTCCTGTGCTCAGTGATTGCGACGAAAATTATGTTTCTTATTTTTTTTACTGATTAACGCTAACGTCATTAAATCACCTCAAATGTATTAGTTTTATTTTTTTTTATAGATAATAATCCACTGATCATTCCTTGCTGACCGGACTTTTCCTTTAACAAAGAATCAGCTCTCTGGATGTTTCAGGACAGATGCTGGAGGCCTAGCTTGGTCAGCAAATCAAAGGAAATTTACGTGTTCCCTTTATGGTCTTTCTTTTTTCAGCACATTAAACACCAGCCTTTTTTCTCCCTATGCCTGCCATTGATCTCCACATTTACCTACAAGCTGGCTGGCTTTGCAGAGATAGGGACCAACGAAAACTGTCTATTCAATTCCATTGGATCATATTAAAAACTGGCGAATGAA
This sequence comes from Cyprinodon variegatus, assembly GCF_000732505.1. Lineage (NCBI taxonomy): Eukaryota > Metazoa > Chordata > Actinopteri > Cyprinodontiformes > Cyprinodontidae > Cyprinodon > Cyprinodon variegatus. The sequence continues at coordinate 5,071 of NW_015151114.1, forward strand.
GGAACAAAAAAATAAAAGCATCTAATTAACCGTCCTTTATCATGCATCTTGTGGTTGTCTCTCCCTTTGAAGACACTCTAGGATTTTCTAAGATCCTAAGAAGCTTGATTTCATTTAATGAGACTTTGTTCTGTGTGAGGCCTGACAGTGTGTTGTCACTCCCTCTGTATGCATCTCAGAATTAAAGGCAGACAAGATGGGCTTGGACTTATCGCTATCTGATCCTTCGTCCTTTTGCTGAATGTGCTTCATATTGAAATGAGCCGATTTGGTTTGGAACAAATTAAGAGAATGAATAATTTGCTCCCAAAGTCCATTCTATTGTAGGTATAACCTAAATCATAATAGCAGAATTTGTGTAACGAAAGAGGGGAGATTTTTAAAAGACATGGATTAATCAGGTTCATAGGGATAATACTTAAAAGTGTAGAACAAGTCAATATCAGTAGAAATTATCCAGTAATGTTCTTGCAAACATCAAAAACGTGTTACCTACACCCAAACAGTAAGTCACAGAGGAAGGCATGCTAGGAGTGTTTTTCAGTTTTTTTTTTATATACCCCCCCTTCCTCTCCCCGCTATGCACCAGTCAAATCTTTTGGCTCAAACAGAAGTCACGTCATCAGTTCGTCACAATGTAACACAATTCACTTTCAATTTGCCACATTAGTTCAGAATTAGCTGAGTCAGAAGCTGCAGAATCAGCTGTGCATTGGCTGAATCTCTAAATTTGCCCCCCCCAATGACAAACTCACCCACGGACAAACTCTCCTTACAATAAGCACTTGTATTTACTGCAGGGTGTACCAGCTTCAACGTTAGTGTCGGTAAGTCGGGTAGCTGTGACACAGGGTCATTTCTCCAGGCTGTTATCCATCTAGGATTATAAAGGTGCAGAGTCACTCATGCAGGTGAGAGTTTGTGTCGTGCAACTTAAAGGACAAATTTTCCCCACATAGTGGCTTGGTTTGAAGCTCAGTTTCACAGTTGGCTGTTTAACATTTATGGATCAGTCACCAAACTTATAAGCAAGTTGTCAGTAGTTTTCCATTAAACTTTTCTAAGATAATCTGCTGTCATGGTATGCCAGTTTTCCTTTTGCAAACTGTATGTTCCTAACTACTCAAGAGAGATGCTTGAATCCAGCTGCATGGACTTATAAAATAAGAAAAACTATGACCACAACTGTTCTGGTATTCTTCCTTGATATAAATGCAGCATTTTCTTTGTTTTTTTTCTATTGATTTTAATATTTTAGTGTGGTTAAAAAATGTGTTCAGCATCATTTTTTTCTGTTGTAGCAATTTCTATATTTCTTATTGTGTTCACCAGCAAAAAATAGTGTATTAATGTAAACGGAAATGTGAATTTTAATATAATTTAATTTACTAAGAAGTATATTCAAAGTATGGCAGACATTTTTATTCACCTCACCTCATCACCTCCATGCCTTGTGAAAAAAATAGTTTTGAGAAGTGTTGTTCACTGCAATTACAGCAAGATGCAGAAAAATACATATTTTGTGTCTCTGTTATTTTTGTGAATCTAGAATTGAATTATTTTCTTTGAAAAATAGCTTAAATTTAGTCAGATTGATAACAACTAAAAACTCTTAAAGGTTGGATTAAGATTTCAGATTTTCTCTGTTTTCTCTTTTCTAATATGTTTGGGTTTCAATCATTTAGATGCTGGAAGTTCTAACAGCTTCTTGTCCACAGCATGATGCTCCCACCACCATGTTTCATGGTGGTTATGGAGTTTTTAGAGTAAAGTACATTTGATGGTTTTATTTTGTCCCAGATAATCACATTTGTGGAGTGCCCAACTTATAGATCTATTGTAAGTGATTTTTCCACCTGTGCATCTCTGCAGCTTTCCCTATAGTTATCATGAGCCTCTTGTTTGCTACTGTGATCAGTTCTCTCATTACCAAGTATGCCACTGCAGGTGTATCTCAGTGTTAAGGAATGCATGCAAAGTTTTCAGACTTTTTTTTACGTTTTGAGATAGTTCTTTCAAAACTAAGCCTGCTCCAGAAAGTGTGTGCTCCTCTGTGGATATAGCATTTTTTCTTTTCTGATGCTACTTTTTTCCAACTTTCACCTATTGGCATCACAGTAGACAGTATTAGCTTAATTAATCATTTGAAGACATTGGAACAAATGGCTTGAGGCATTTGACCGTTTTCACTCTGGTAGCCTAGCCAGCCAGACTGTTATAGTCAGTCTAGCTCGCCAGGCTAACACCTTTGAGGTTTCTTAATGGCATACAGGGCTGTTCTGAAAGGACGTACTGCTTTTTCCTGAGGTTCTTGCACTCTCATTTTTATAGTCACATTTAGAGTCTAAAACTTGTATGCACCCTTTAAAAAAATCAAGTAATCATCTCTGGAGGGGCAGAGGGCTTTTTTTTTATTTAAATACTTAAGTGGCTATGCTTGACAGTCAGAAATAAACTGTTTTCATTTGGTTTTCTTTAATGTCTCCTCCAGAAATATAGACCCAGTGTCCTTATATGGTGACATATTTCTTTTGTAAAAATCCCTTCATGTACCATGAGAGTGTTATTGAACTTTTCTGGTCCTACTAATCCCATGAACCTCAGAAAGACAAAAATAAAAATAAAAAATCTAGTTCCTCAAGTCTCCTATGTTTCTAATCTTTATGATGATTTTGCTCATTAAATTTCTCCCATTAAATCTTGTAAAGCCTTCAAACAACAGCTGCTTACAGGATGCTTACAGGATGCATCTGAGTAAAAGGGGTCTGAAAACAAATCTGTGCCACACTTTTCAAATTTTTTTGTTATTTGTTTTAAAATCAAAAATTTGTTTTTTGGTCTTCTTTTCTAAATGCCTAAATTGAAATTTTGTTGTGCTTTTTTTTTTTCAATATCTTTTTCTTGGCAGCTTCAGTTTTTCTGTAAGGTTTTTTTCATTACCTTTGTTAATGCGACTTTAAAACATTTTTAAAAAGCTGTGTGGCATATTCCTCTCACTTTGTGTTGGTTTATGACAATAATATGCATTAAGATTTGTAGGTGTAATGTAACTTACAGTGCTTAACTTTAGTAAACTGTGAAAAGTTTTATGTCAGTATTGGAAGAGTAACTTGATAGTTTTCTGTTCATATCTGTGTTCTTGACATTATCATGTGGAATGTGGTACAAGGTGAAGATTTTATTGCTATTAGCAAAGAGGATTTGAGGCATTAAGTTCTTTATAAATACATCTGAAAAACAAATAGTTTTCTGTTGTGCTTTCTTTTGTAAGCAGAGATACATGAACAACAAACAATTTCCTCTGCATGGGTTTAGATGTTGCTCTTAAGGAGTCATAGCCTGTAAAATAACTTGAGCAGGTGGAGCTGATTGTTTTGCTTGGGGCCTCCGGCAGAACATAGTGTTTCTGCAGCTGTGATGAACTTGAACCTTTGTATTTATTGGACTGTCTAGCAGTCTGTATAGCAGAAGTGATGCTACTGACATTAATGTTAAAGGATGTTGTGTTATAGGAAGCCTGTGCTAGATCCTTCATAAATGGATATTTCCTTCGTCCCTGGAAGTTGTGAGCGCTCAGCGTCTCCCAGGCTGTTAACTTCTCAACATTTTGGACAGCTTTATAGCTTCTGGGTTGAGCTGTGGTCTTGTGAGGTTTTATGTTTGAACTGGACTGAAGTATACACAGTCTGACAGCAAAGTACATGGAGAAATCTCCACCAGCAGTTTACTGCTCTGCCACTATCCCTCCTGCAGTGTTGGCTCATAGTTTTTTAAATCAATTTTTTTATTTTCTATTCTGTCACTGCCATTTATCGGATTTTAGTTTGAATATTTTATTCAATATATATATATATATATATATATAACAATATTCAATATATTATAACAATAGATGCTTATTTCTTGGGCTCCTGCCATATTGAAAGCTTTAACGAGTGAGGGGTTTTTTGTAGATTAAAAGTGGTTTTCTTTGAGCTGATGGGATATGTATCTTAAAGGACTAGACATTTTTAAAAGGTTTCCTGACAGTCAAAGTGAGGATGTTGTTGTAATATACCCAGATGCAGTGATGTGACTCATGAGGTGTCAGTGGAGAGAATGTATGTCTCTGCAAACTGTCCCTGTTATGATAAGATGTTCGAGTCTCTAGGCAAGGGCAGTCCTGAAAACATGACATGCTTGTCCCTAAGAGTAATGTTCTGAGACTAATGTAGACCACATGTGTGTGGCTTTTTCACACACATAACATTTCCAAACTTGGAGCACATATTTAAACGACAAATTCTCCCAGAAAAAATTTGTCACTCTCCACCTGTCCATCTAGGGCACTGACACGTATTCCAACATAATCCATCATGATAGCAAAGCCATTTTCTTTTTTTACGCCTCAAATAAATCATTACGTGTGCGTCTACTGGGTTTTTCCTTTGGTTGTTCACTAAACACAAAGTGGAACTCCACAGATTATTCTGATAGCCCCAACTAGGGTTGCCATATGGCCTTTGAAAAAAGGAACAGTCCAAAAGCGAAAGTATTTGTCAAACACATCCTGTTTCCTGTCAAATGTGTACAAAATCATTTAACACTCAAAAGTATTACAAAAAGAGATAATTTTGGTAGGGTTTAAGACATTGCCTGGTTCCTTATTTAAATTTCAAGGAATTCGCAACGATACCCCAACTTAGAACACAACCATAGCAACCATTTTAAATTTGCATTCAAATACTTTCATCAGTAAGCAAATTGTTAGCAGTAATGCTGTGTTTACACATGTTCTATCATCCATATGTTTTGCTCTCTGTGACAAATAGAAGGATTCTGTTCAGTACAGTCATTCACACTGGATCCATGGCTAAGTAGCACGACAGAGAGCACTCCTTCAGGATTGACTGTTATCGACAGAGTAATAAACTTACATTTCCCTAAAGAAGAGATAAACTAAAAAGAAAATCAGACAAAAGCTGATCAGTTACATGTGAAGACTTAAAAATAATGCTTGGACTTAGACAACTTTTATTGTCATTTTGTATACACACAGTATTTTGTATACACATAGCGTATAAAAAACGAAATTTTGTTTAGTAAAGCTTTTCAGATAGTACATAAACATTTCCACTCCAAAAAGTGCAGCAGTGATCAAATGTAAACAGCATGGGAGAAAAAAAAATGGTGCAAAAAATGCATTGATATGGAGGTTTTGATATATATGGTGCAAATATGCAGTAATTTTGGTTTGGTGTTATCAGTGTGATCCAGAGTTTGTGACATTATTTAGAGTTTTTTCAACATTCAGCTATCTGATGGTGATGGGGAAGAAGCTGTTTTGGAATCTGCTGGACCTTCATCAAATGCTGCAAAGCCTCTTCCCAGAGGGCAGCAGGGAGAACAGTCCATGGTGGGGGTGTGAGGGGTCATCGTTAGAGGCTCGAGACACGCAGCACTGAGATTAAATGTCTTTAATGAAGGGAAGAGGAGCCCCAATGATCCTCTCTGCTGTTCTCACCACTCTTCTCACCTTCTTCCAGTCTGAGGCGCTGCAGCCTTCACACCACTCAATGGGACAGCTGGTCAGAACGCTTTCTATGGTGCTTCTGTAGAAGGTTGTGAGCATGGGTGGGGGCAGGTGGGCTCTTCTCATCCTCCGCAGGGAGTACAATCGCTTTTGTGCAATGTGTGTTTGCTGACAAAGCCCAAGTATTAGAAACTACAGATGTTCCAGTTACAGAATTGTCTCCAGCTATTATTCTCTGACTTCTGAAAGCTCTAACCGTGTTATTCTAATTTCTCTGTAAGAATTATGAATAGAATAAAACCCAAAAATACTTTGCCTATTTTCTAAAACTAGACTATCTAAAATAAACAACAAAAGGCTCTTTGTTACTGTATGTTAAATCTTTACTTATTTAAAAGCATCACATGAATCAATTTACTGGTTTAGTAAACATCATGATGCTCCGGTGTTTTGGCCTGAGTGTTTCTCTAGAAGAACAAGTGAAAACAAATGAATCACTAACCATCTTCTTTATACATCTGAGAAGATTCTCAGTCATCCAGGTCATAATTAAGCTTGAAAAAGTTCAGTTTAGGCAACTGGACGTAAAGTTTTCTGGACCGTGCGGTTCACCTCATAAAAGACAGACAACTCAACATAGAAGTCTACAGAAAATCCACACACATTGACCAGTACCTGTTTTCACTCACACCACCCACCAGAACACCAACTAGACGTAATTAGAACTCTCCAGACACGAGCAGAAACTAACCATCTATAGAGGGAAGAGGAGAGAATTCCTTTTTTAAACCTGCAGCAAATTAATTCCAGTGCTCCCCAACACTAGTTTGAGTCGAGGAAGTCTCTTGGATGAGAGGAGAAACATCTTCTAGAAAAATTAATGTCCAGTTGCCTAAACTGAACTTTTTCAAGCTCTATCTTCTTTACTTTTCTGCATTTTATTAAATATCTTCTTTCTTTTAGAACACTTCAAATGCCCTTTTTCATGTTTGTTTAAGCTGTCCAAAGTAATTCATAGGTATATAGTATATGATGAATTATGACTTTTAGCACAACAGAATATAAATGTTTGGCCTACATGCCTCATGACAGGGTGCAACACTTAACTATATTTCATCTCTTCTCTAAGTCAGCTTCTTTTCAATAACTAGCTGGTGTTATTTATTTATTTTTTTCTTTTCCAATGGATTTCTTTAAAATTTAATGTTATTTATGGGATGAAGTTTTAATTATTTTCACTTCATTTGCTGATTTTTATAAATGGAACTGTTGTTAGCTTGACTTGGATGATCTTTATTCAACATTTCAGACTGCAGAGTTTCTATTATAAACCCAGGGAACATGAAAAGTAAAGGTTATATTGCCCTGGAAAGCAAGCAGTTATTTTGTGTTCACATATTTCAGTGTTTGTTTGCCAAATACACTTTCTTTTAAGAGCAGAGGAATAGCGTGCCTGTTTCTAGCAATAAAAACTTGCCCCTGGAGGAGTTTATATGTTGCTCCTGGGGACTCAGAGCTTGTAAAAGTGCCGGAGCAGTTGGATTTGTTTTGCTCAGGGCATCTGGCAGGATATATAGTGTTTTCTGCTGTTGAAATAGTCTGTGCATTTATTGCCACTTCTTGCTACAGTGGAGGTAAACATAGCTGATAGAAGATGTTTCTTGATGCTTTAGATCTTGTGATTGTGGTTGTTTTAATGATGACTTCCTTAGCCCTTAGGGTCATTTGTTTCATATGTCTCTGGGGACATACGCCCCCCTGTGGCTTAATGCAAGGTAAAATGAATAAAGAAAATAGGTGGAATTAAGTTAGATAGGTAGGTAGTTATTTCAGACACGACTCAGCATTATCTGTATGATTTGAAAATCAGGGCATAAGTCTTCCATTTGCAAAGCTAGAATTATTGAATTTTTATTTTTGACAAAATTTGAATATTTGTCTTAATAGCTACAATCGTCAACAAATGCATAGTGTAACAATGCTTACTTTAAAATCAATTGGATGTTAGTGCTTGTTAAAATCTATGTATCTAATGACATTATATTTTTCCATAAGCTCAGATTTTGTTACATGGCCTCCAACAGCCATGGCATAGATCAGAATTGCTCCTTGCCTGGGGCAGGCTACCCTAGAGTACCAACATTACTGGGTTAGCAAACATGATTCAGCAAAATACCAACACATCAAAGATTAGTCAAAAATCTTTAAGTTTGCATAATTAGGTTTAAGGTTAGATGAGAAGGCAGTTTGGGTTGTTCTTAAACCAAGGTTTATAATTTTGGGTAAACACTCTGCTACTCTTACTGTGTTCAAATTAGCTTGTTGGTTCTGTTGGTCTTTAGGACAATGTAAACTCATCACATTTACCTTTGAACAGAAATAGTTCAATTAAATTATGGCATACTATTAAAAAACAACAGATGCTACGTATGTGTTACGTCCTTGCTAATAAAGAGCCAATTTTGCTTCTTAGGCTGTTTAATACAATAACTGAAAGGGTAGCATTAACAACAGTATATGAGTTTGCACTGCATTAACAACACATCATCTGTGTTTCCTACTCTCTTAGTACAAACAAGTGGAGCAGTATATGTCCTTCCACAAGCTGCCTGCTGACTTCCGACAGAAAATCCATGACTATTATGAGCACAGATACCAGGGCAAGATGTTTGATGAGGAAAGCATCCTGGAAGAGCTCAGCGAACCACTCAGAGAGGTAATATAAACACTATCAGCTCTACCTATTTAGCATTGTCTTCCTTTGACTAATATTTGTTTATTTTTGTAACCTACAAGATGTGCTATCCAGCAGATTAAAAGACACATTATGTCTGCATATATGTACTTGAAAAAAAAACAAAGATCTGATTTTCTTTTTAGGAAATTGTTAACTTCAACTGCCGTAAGCTAGTGGCGTCTATGCCGCTGTTTGCCAACGCTGAGCCAAACTTTGTCACAGCAATGCTGACTAAGCTACGTTTTGAGGTATTCCAGCCTCATGACTACATCATAAGAGAGGGTACCATTGGCAAAAAAATGTATTTCATCCAGCACGGCGTATGCAGTGTCATCACCAAAGGCACACTTGCTATGAAGCTGTCAGATGGCTCGTATTTTGGAGGTGGGGTGTTTTTTTATCTACTTGTTTGCCCTGGGTGTTACTGTTTCTCACTTAACCTTTAACCTTTGCTTTACTGTTTCAGAGATCTGCTTATTGACAAGGGGTCGACGGACAGCCAGCGTGAGAGCAGAGACATACTGTCGCCTCTATTCTTTATCTGTTGACAACTTCAACGAGGTGTTAGAAGAGTATCCCATGATGAGAAGAGCCTTTGAAACTGTTGCCATTGATCGTCTAGACCGTATAGGTAAAATAATTGAGAAAACATTGAAAATATCCAAGGCATCCATCTATTGATGAGTAAATTCACTGGGTTTGGCATACAGAATTTTAAAAAGCGTAAACTAGTGCATGTGCTTCAGGGGAGCTTAACTGAGTGTACAATCAAGACATAACATATTACACTAACTGTCATACCGTAACCCTAATACCATTAATCAATCTCATATATGAAATTGAGATAAGAACAACCCTCATATATGAACTTGATGCTTAGAAATATAATAATTTCAGGTTGTCATCTGAGGGCAGAAGCTTATTTCCTCATTGCAGAATCTCGTTAGATAGAACAGTAAAATTATTGGCATTGTTCTCTTAAAAAGACATAGGACACTGTAATAGTATACGATGGTGCAGAGTGACACAGATACTTTTCCCAGGACCTGTTCCTACAGAGGATATGCCTGGTGTGAAGGGCATCACACCCTCTATAAAACTTCTGATGTATTTTCTTTGAAATATTTGATATGCTTGTTTTTATGTTTTGTTCATCTTTTTTATTCCTTCTGTGTGGTTCTTTGCATTCTCTAACACTGCCATTTTTTTCTTGCTGTAGGTAAAAAGAACTCAATCCTGATGCACAAAGTTCAGCATGATCTCAATTCTGGCGTATTTAACAACAGAGAAAACGAGATGATCCAGGAAATAGTCAAGTATGACCGGGAGATGGTGAAACTGGTGGATCTGCAGCGGCCAAGGGCCATGTCTATGACCCCAACTATAGGTGGGATCTTTGCTCCTCCAGGACAGCCTCAGACGGGCTCCGCAATTGCCACCCTCCAGCAAGCTGTGGCAATGAGTTTCTGCCCTCAGATGGCAAGTCCTTTGGTGGGTCCTGGGACTTTGCAATCTCCACGTATGGTGCGAAGGTTCCAGGTGATGCAGAACTTATCTAGTCCAGTCTCAATGTCTCCTCTGCAGTCTCAACCTCCCCAAACATTTGGAGGGGCATTTGGATCTGCTATTTCAAGCCCCCCAGTCCAAAGCCCACTTACAGCTACCGGACGGACTTTTCAGTACATGGCAAGTGTAGGACCATCTGGGTCTCAGCTTTCCCTTGTCCAGCATCACGCACCCAGCCCCACGCAGACCACACAGCAAAGGCCTGTCTCATACAAGAGTACCCACTCCCTTCATGCAGGTAGTTTGAGTCAGGACACCCGAGCCCTGTCTGCCTCCCAACCTTCACTCCCCCAGGAAGGAACACCACAGGCTTCCTCTGCAGCCCCTAGTCCCCCACCTTCAACCCGCACTTCCAACTCCTCCATTGGCCCCCAACAACCCCCTCACCACAACCTACCGGGACCCTCAGGTGTGGGGAGATCGACTGGAGCCCAGCAGAGGGTGGCCTTTGCCTCCACACCTCCTCCAGGTGGACCTACTGGAGTGGGGGCAGTAGCAGCAGCTGCTGGACCAGGACCTCCAGACTCTGGAGTTCTCAAGAAAGATTCGATTGTCAGCCTTCCGGAGCTAGACTCTGCCAGATCCCGGCTGTCTTCCAACTTGTGACCCTAGTGGAGTTCAGTAGAGAGGCCTTTTTTTTGTAGGAGAATCTGTTTGGTTAAGGTCAGTTCAGCTGATCATTCCGCTTGTGACCAATCAGCTACTACCAGTGCCACCAGTCATTCAACCTGGATGCACTGTGTGCTGGAGTCAGTAGAAAGAAAAGAGCTGCTCAAAGTATTACAATACTTTGGCTATGGGGAGTCACTATGATTATACTAGTATATAAAATTAAGGTTGAACTTGTCTGGTCTGCTGTGCCAGCACCTTTAGTCTTAGTATCACCCCTTTCACTCTGCTTCCAAACACCTACTGCATATCGCTGTCTTTCCTGTAAAGATATGACGAAAAGTGTGATTAATGTACCAATTACATACTGTGTAGAATCCATGCAATGCAATCTAGCAGGAGCTTGACTCAAAAATGAAAATCAGGGACTTGAGGTCAAATGACAATTACATTTTAAGCGTTCAAAGTGTTTTAATTGTCATTTTTTTTTGGTATAAGCTGTCGTAGCAAAGCAACATCTTCATATTGTTTAAACCTGTAGTGGAGTTAGTGTTTTAGACCGCTGGTCGATCTTACATCATTGTGTATATAGTTGACGAAAAAAGTTAGGAACATTATATCCATTGTATCTACCCAAAACCAAAGTTGAGCTTGAACACCAAGTCTGGTCGTGTCTGTATCAACTAAAAAAGAAACATAGAAGAAAACGCCATTTATTTAACTGCCTTGATTCAACGTTAGAAGCCATATATTTCGTTTGTGTGTATGCATATTTGTGTGTGTCCTCCGTGTGCGTGTGCCTGTGTGTGTGCACGTGCAAGAGAGATTTTGTTGATACGTTCTGGTTCAATTTTTCACAGAAGGGACTCATGCACTCTACAACGTCGTCAAGTATGACTGTTTAGACATGCTGACGGTGGCACTGCCCTGTTTTCATTAATCATCTGGAAAGAGGTCAGCTGTTTTTTCAACATACTGATTGTAACCCAAAAGGCAAAGATGGTTTAATAATCTGAGCTTTACTGAAAGGAGGCATTTGGGAACAACCCATACTGTATACTTGCTTGTTTCTGTCTAGGTTAAATGATTAACACATGCAATATAATTCTGCAATACTCTACCCCGCCTATATATATAAATATATATATAAATATGAATATCTATACTTATTCTGTACAGGAAAGTGAACTTGTTTCTGTATGTATTTTTTTTGTTTGATTTTTAATGTGAAATCTTAAAGAATCCAGCAGCTATTGTGGCTAAACTTGAGGTATTGTAATCCAGTGACCATGTTGTTACCTTAACCAAAAATGTGTGAGGGAATGAAAGGGTATGTTGCTGTATTATTTTTGTGTTGAAAAACGAAACACTCTCATCTGAATGCTTACCACTGGTTTAAAGACACGGAATGGAGTCCACCTGAGTCAGCAAATCAGACCATCAAAAGGAAATGTCACCCGAAAAGCATTTTTCAAATGTTGAAAAGTGTAGGGGTGGCCATTATGGGGTACAGAAGCCTTAGTTGTAAAAAAGTCACCTAAAACTTTGGTGAATGTCTCCGCTTGCAGGTCCACAGGTAAATTTTGGTTGAAAGTGTGAGAATATGTCGAGGCTTTGATAATATTTATTCGAAACATCCTGATCCTGTTCATCCTAAAACTCCTTCTACTGCTGAATGTATGCCATACGAGAAGGAAGATAGGTAATCCGTTTTAACTGCCATGTAAATAAAGGGACAGAGGATTTTGTGATGCAAGGGGGGGCTGGGCATTGGTGTATGAGATGCTGAGTGTCTGTGTGATCTTTTTTTTAAAGCCTTTTTTATGTTATTTGGGTTAGGGATTGCTGTATTTACCATTTATACTACCCCCCTCCCCATTAATGAATATTTAAAGGAGAGGTTTTAAAGAATTGCTGAAATGGGCATGAATGAGAGTATGCTGGAATCTCTCTGTGCAAAGTGAGAAATGAGGACAACCACCTAAGCACCTTGTGTTGCACTATGATCTTGTAATCAAAAACAAAATCAATGCTCTGTTCTCTTAAAACTGTTGTCGCACTTCTTCTGGACCCGTTATCTGGTTAAACTGTAAAGACAAAATAAAGGTGAATTCAATTGGGGTAAATAGGCAGCTGGTTCATTGTGTTAAATAAACACAGTGGCCAAGTTTTTCTGCTCTGATATCGATCCAGAGCCAAACTGTAAATCTATCTGATGTACATTTCACTCAGGTTACTACCTTTCCACAGAGATGTATTGATTGCCACAATGTGGCTCTCCATTGATTTATGTAGACATGTCTATTTCCATATTTTGAGCTTGTTGATTTTAACACCCTGGTTGATTCAAATTGGCATAGAAATGGGAATTAATAACCCTAAGATTGTTGTCAGCTTTACTGCCTAAGGTTCTTGATCTCTCACTTTGAGTTGTTAAAAAATATGAGTTGGTGATTGTGTTTATCCAAGGGCTTCATTCTCAGGCTTGTGAACCCTAGGTCATTGTTATACAGCTCCATCTCAATAAAATCAAATGTGATCCAAAAGTAAATTATTTGAGTAATTTAAATAAAAAACTGAAACTTGCAGAATGAAACATTTCCCACAATTATGATGATTATAGCTTCAAGCTAATAAAAACCTGAAATTTTATTTCTTGGAGAATTTGAAAATGATTTAGGGACCAACATAATGGATGTTAATACATAAAAATCAGTCTGCTAAAACAAAGCCTTTCATTGTACTGTGCTCTTTCAGCATGATATATTTGTTTCAGACTAATTTTTTAATGTATATTTGCCTCAGTTCAGCATATGGAAGTGGTCAGCATTTGGATCTGCTGATTTCAAGGAAGCCATGTTTAATAACATGTCTTTTCTTGTGTTGTGTCTTTTGTCCTCCTCTAAAAAATTGATTTTCTGTGGAGTTCAGGTCAGGGCACTGTGCTGGTCTATCAAGACCAGTAAAACCAAGGTCATTGAACGGGTATTGATTTTTATTGTTAATATAGGCAGGTTCCAAGTCACCTGCAGATGAAATGGCTCATCAGATTATGGACACTTCATCTTGAACTGCAAAAAAATTGGATTTCGTGCCTATTCAACTATTCCTCCAGACTTTGTTTTGTCAATTCCATGGTAAATGGTATGTACTTATATAGCGCTTTTTCAAGTCAGGAGACTTGACCAAAGCGCTTTACACTACATTCAGTTATTCACCCATTCATGGACACACTGATGGTGGCAAGCTACATTGTAGCCACAGCTGCCCTGGTGCTCACTGTGACAATGCAAGTGAAGTGTCTTGCCCAAGGACACAACGACAAAAAAAGTCGGAGCCGGGGCTTGAACCGTCAATCCTTCGATTTCAGAGCAAACTCCTACATCCGATGCTACTGTCGCCCCATTCCTTCAAGATAAAAGAACTCAGAACCACATAGCACAGAGCGTCTTTGATATCTCTGGGTCAGGACGTTAAAGAGGAAATAAACATTTTTTAGTTTTTTTTTTTTAGTGGCATTTTTTTATCTCCAGGATATGTCTCTATGTGGTGGCTCTTGAGGCCCTGAAATTAATGCATTTGTGTTTGGTGCCTATGCATATGACAATTCCTCCTGGGGAATAAAGAAAGTTTCTATCATAACTAGTGTCATCTGCATCACAGAGTCTAGACCTGGTCCAAGCCTGTAAAATTCAAATCTTGAATGGGGTTTTCTTTAGAATTGTCTCTGGCACTGGTAGTGGCACCACTCGCTACCTCATTTTTTCCCCCACTCAACTTTCAATTGATAGGCATGGTCATAATTTCCCACACAGTCAACTGTTTTAACAGTGACTTTTGGTGGTTTACAGCTCTTGAAGGGTGTTATTGACACATGCTTTCTAAGTCATCCATCTTATGTGTCATACATTTCTGAGAGACTGAATTATTCGTTTTGATTAGCAACAAGCTATAATCATCAAAACTGAAGCAAAAGCTTGAAATTTTCCTTTGAATGTAATGAATCACCTTTTAAATTAAAGAGGAGTGGAACAGACACCTTCTCTGTTTCACAGAAAAGCCTGCGTTATTTGTGTTTTACCGGAGTCATAAAACAATTTCCCCAACTTATCAGTGAAACATGAACTATGAATAGATTTTTTTTCCTATGGGAAAAGTATACACCAACCCTGTTCTGAATGAAGTCTATCTCAAGCAGTGTTATGTGCGCTTCAGTACTGTTCTGTCTGATTAATTGGTCCTTCCCCTTATTTCTTTTTGCTAATACCAGAGTTTGCCCTGTTAAGCTGCTATCAAGACTGTGCAGATATCTGAATGAGTCCACAGTCGGCGAGAGCAAGATGAATGGAGAATTAAAGAGCTAATGTTTCAGGCAATATCAGGCACCGTCTCTGTTTCATTGCATCTACATGTAGTGTGTAATTCCCTCCCAATCAAAGAATGGCATTTGAGAAACTCTGAACGGCTCCCCTCAGTTTGAACCCTCAGCCGTGGGCCTGATACAGCTCTGGCCAAGCACACACTGCCAGTTTATCTGTTTTTGTGTTTGTCTCACGAGTTGTTCAGTGTGTTGGCATCAAGCTGCCGTAGAGACATGTGTGCTGTGTTAGCCTAATGGCAAGCGGGTTCAAAGCATGATCGTTTAATAATTCTTCTTCTGGACTTTGCTGTGAAGAGGGAATGAATTCCTTCACATCTGTT
The DNA here is from genome assembly GCF_000732505.1 of Cyprinodon variegatus. NCBI lineage: Eukaryota > Metazoa > Chordata > Actinopteri > Cyprinodontiformes > Cyprinodontidae > Cyprinodon > Cyprinodon variegatus. Next base: position 20,196 of record NW_015151114.1, read on the forward strand.
TGGCACTGACTGACAATTATTGAGAATCTCAAAGCTTCAAGCCTCTCACTCTTGCTGTACCAGATGTTAAGGGTACTGAATGCCTTGGTGTTGATTTGTTAGCAAATCAGGGTCTTAAGTTTGTCTGTTCTCTCTGATTTATCAGTCTGTTTAATTTGGGTGTAGTTCTATCGTTTATATTAACAATGTGCCCTCTGCACATGGACTGTATATACCTTGTGCCTAGTACATCTAGTTTCCACATAGTCTATTTTGTGGTATGTATGTGCCTGTAAAAATGCAAACATGTGTTTTTATTTCCAACTTGCAATATATGTACAAACCATTAGATGACTAGTATTGCTAAATTATAATGACAATGTCAGTATATATAATTTTCCCTGATAAGGGAAACACAAAATTGCACATTTTATGTTGGGTTGAACCTTCCAACACCATGCGCGCTGTACTCTGTACGTTCATGTTCTGTACATATGGTATACACAGAGATGTGGGGCACCCTGTCGGGGTTTCACCACAACCTGCTATATACGCATCATTTCTAAAGTGAGAGGGTTAGCTCCTGGTGGATAGCAACAGTCTAGATGTTAGCATAGGAAATCTGCTTGAGCCAAAAACAGCAGAAGTTAACAAGGAAAACAGTGCTAATATTTGCACAAAATATGAAAACAAAACAAACAGCAACAAAAAAAGACAAAAAAAAATAAACAAAACAATAGGCTGTGCATATGCTGGAAAATCATCAGATTTTGCCGTCGCGCAGCTTTTCACATTGATGCCGGCTGCACACTGATCTGGTGTTGGCTGTTACAGGGAAAAATAATTATCTCCAAGACTAAGTCTAGCTCTTGAGCCACAGCAAGTCTTAAACATGACTCCCAGATGAGTTAGCTGGCAGATAAAGCAGAGTGCATGCCTGTATTTTTCTCATTTTTAGCAGAGTTCTGTGTATGATTGTTGTGGGACCTTCAAATCTAGAAAATTGCTGTGTACCAACTACTGTACAATGATTTTTTTTTTTTGTCTTAAAGTTTAACTTTTGTGTCGTAGCTACTGTAGCCTGCTTAACTTACCTAAGCCTTCTCTCTGCTTCAGGACTCTGTGTGCTTGAGTTTGTATGTGTGCGTGTTCCTGTGCCTTTCCTTCTATAATGTTGGTCCCACTTGAGAATATGATGCCATTTAGGGGGTTGAAGCCCACATGAAGCTGAGAAATGCCAGCACAAATAATAACAAAGAAATCATTGCTAAATGGTCTCAACCGCAATTGTTTTAGAAATAAAAAACTATATTGAAATGCTCTATAGAACTGACTCTAGCACATCCTAGACTTAGTAGCATTCCTCAGCCTGCACGAACGGCTCAGTGTGGGGATCCAGACACACTTTACCAGCACCATGTAGACGACAGCACAGATCTCTAAAACAGCACGTCTCCTCTCTATGAAAGCCAGTCTGCAAACATCTCAGGCTGTGCTCGGCTTCTGCTTATACAAAAAACAAAAAGGTTTAAGTATTAATTGACTAACCCTGTTTTAAGTTAATGTTTATATTTCAGTGACAACTCAGTCCCCAGCCCCAGCCACAGCACTACCAAATTAGTCAAAAAGGATGAGGGGGGTCTTTAGTAAATCTGTGTTGGATTCCAATCTCTCCAGAATGGACTGCTAGCTAGTGGCTGGGGTGATGGACTGATTTGGTCCTGTGTTCAAAAGGCTGTCTTGTCCACCACCTCTGTTGACCAACAGCACAGAGCCACACCCTGGTTTATCTCAATAGCTGGTCTGTCAGTCAGTGGCAATGTTGTTTCAGCATCAATAAACAGACATAAAATACCTTGTTGTGCAATAAAAAGATGAGCGCATTGGCATACTTATCCTCGAGTGTGGAAGTTTTTTTTTGTCTGTGTTTTTGTTGGTATTCTGAATTACATGTTTTTTCAGCATGTGAGACAATTTACATACAGTGCTGAGTAAATATTAAAAAAAAATTAAGCTACAACTATTAGCATTTTATTTACATGTTATATGATTCTTAAAAACACTCTGGAAATATTCTTATCCTTCAGGGTGACAGGGGGGCTGATGCCTATCTCCTTTAGTCCATCGCCACAGGCATGGTACACACTGGACAGTTCCCGATTGCATTGCAGGGCAACACATAGACATACAACCATGCACACACACACACATGCAATTTAGAGATGCCGACTTTTTCCTTTCCTGTTCTACTTTCCCATTGCAGTGTCCATATAATATGTAATATTCCCTGCATGAAATATAATAAAGCTATTTACATGCATAAATCAAGCAGAACACTATGGCGATAGCTGTACTGCTCCACTTGTCAAAGTAAAATATTTTGTGCTCTTTTTGGCATCACAACAATTATTCTTATTGCCACATAGCCAGACAGGACGCAAAGATACCGATTAACCAAACAGTCATGTTTTTGGTGTCAGGGCTCAAAACAGGGGATCCAGTACTCAAGGCAGAGAGACAGTCGGATAATCCAAACAGCGTTTATTAAAAAACATGCATCTGCAGTTACAGCAAGGATGTCTAAGGCAGGAACCTCTGCAGGAGGAAAGCACTGGTTAGTGACCACGTTAATCTGATGGCGAATGATTATGAACGGGTGAGTCACTCACCTATTCTTATAGTTCAGTCCGTGCCCAGAGAAGAAGGTTGATTCCAGCCGGCTGGCTGACAACAAGATGTGGTGGACACCACCCATAGTGTCTCAGACACTGTAGTCCCAGTGGGCAAACAAGCAGGTAATCCAGAGGGCGAAGCAAAAGCTGGTGTCAAGATATACTCAGGATTCAGAACCAGGAGATCAGAAGTCCAAAGATGTTCTAAAGGGAAATCCAGGCTGGTGACAGGAAGCAGCTCCAAGTTCAGCAAACAGGCAGAATCCTGCAGGAGTACATAAATAGGTCAGGCAAACAAATCAGATGGGAACAGACAGGCTCAGTGGTTGAGAGGCATAACAGGTCAGGTTCAGGTAATCAGAAACACTAAGGTAACACTCTACCACTGGCTTGAGAAAAATCTTGCACTGATGACTAGTGGGTTGGTTAAATAGAAGCTGGAGCAGATGGATAAGATGAATAGTAGTGAGAAAACAGGCGGAGCTAAGCAGGTGAAGCGAATGAACAATCAGGCCAGTCATCAGCGCCAAGATCATGACATTTGGACCGTGGGAGAAAACAAGAGTACCTGGTAAGAGTCGTGGAATTTCTAAGCAGAACGACCCAAGGCCAGGAGCTGAACCTACTTGCTGCGAGGCAACAGTGTAAAAAAACTGTGCCACTGTGCAGCCCTTTTGAACAGTTGTTCAAAAATTTTAATTGGGAAGGAAAAATGGAATCTGGAAGCAGTTACACATTTACAGAGAATCCATTGGAGAATACAGGTTAGAAAATAAAAATATACACCAAGCTTTGAACATGTCATAGAGCACTCTTAAATTAATCAGTATAGCATAATTGTAAGCCGGCCCATTAAAGGAAACTCTTTATTAGAGTAGCCGTTCCTGAGCTGGAGTTAAGGGAGGACAACGAACAGTCCTTCTAGGCCTAAATTAACACTGCCTTTTTAAAAAGGCCTCCACAAACATCTTCAGTGGTTTCCCTACTACATCTATTGCCAACATAATTTTCTCTATCTTCCATTTTGATTCAAAAAGATTTTGTATCCGCTGCCTACTTCCCCCTAGGTCACAGCAACATCTAGCACCTGATTTGTTTTTGCGTTGCAAATTTAAACAAAAGTTCAGGGTGGTGGCCAAAACCCAATTCATGACCTTCACTTCGCTCTGCCATGCTGCGCTCCAGAGCCCTCATCTACATTGGGATAACATGTTAAACATTTATTACAGCCTCATAATTTGCATCCATTGTAAATGCACCTTAAGACTGGAGAACTGCAGCAGAACGATGGCCCTCAACATAAAGCCAGATACAATGGAATAGTGACATATTCATGTGTTGGACTGGGCCCAACTAAAGTCCAAACCTAGATTTAAAAGACAATTTACGGTGAATACATTTGGGTCTTTAGATGTGCAAAGCTGGTAGAGGTATAGCCCTTAAGACTTGCAGGAGTTATTGCACTGATAACTGATTGTGCAAAGTGATGACTCGGGGGGACTAGATTCAAGCACATGCCACACATTTCACAATTTCATCTAGAAAAAATATGAATCATCTCCCTATGACTTCACAATATGCACTGTTGCACTTTAGACATATAACTCTGGTTAATATAAATTTTGTAAATTTAACTTTACACCTTCCATTTGAAAACTTTAGCAAGGCGGTATACTTTATGGAATTAATAACAATAAACAAGTGAACAGACACACTTCGTTGCTGCTCACCCCTTACACCCTCTTTGCCCCCCTCATCAGATGAGATCTTCTTCTCTTTCGCTCTGCAGACAGGGGCTCCGCTGCATCCCTGATGAGATGTCTGAGAACAGACTAACAGCTTTCTCTTTTGTGCTCATGAGCACGTCAACTTACAGCACTGCGCAGGAATATGAGAGGAAATTTTTTTGTCCCCAAGTGGGTTCACAGACACAAGAAAGTCCCAATTTTTATATTTCTCTGAAACAGAGAGGACGCATGGACTGGTGATTTTGTGCATGCACCAGAGTTAAGGGCAGTCCAAGGACAAAGTAGCAGCCTGGGAGCAGCACCCACCCACTTGCTCTGTGTCTGCATCGGTTCCTTCACAAGTGCACATGCACGCACACACAGCTGTCTAGATCCTCTCTGATTATGCATTGCAGACTCAGATAGAGAGATTAAAATTACATGCAAGGTAAGATTTTGACACAGAGCTTTACACCATTTGGGTTACCTCCTCAGGTCTTCATACAGCTTGTACTAATGTGGGTGAGGCCATCCGCAGTGCGTGTCCGTAATTTTACCTTGACGTGACATGATGTCCTCTCTCCACCCCCCCATTCCCCCGCCCCACGCACACACTCTCTCTTTCTGTTTCATTGTAATTCAAAGAGGAAGCAAGCAATGTACTGATAGTGGCTGCAGGCGGATACTACACCAAGCTATGATGTGAAACTATATGAGTTTGTGCAAATAGTTTCATCCTTATTAATATAGGGCCGAGGATTGTCCTCTACCTCAATTCCTCTGCATTGCTGGCGCTCTGTTTTGTCCCTGGCTGTCCTACTTCAATTAATCATATCAGCATCAAGTGTAGTACCCCCTTAGCTGTGTACCTCTAGAGGGCAATTTGCTTATTTAGCTCCTTACTGGTATCATTGTCCCTTTGCATCCATCTTCTTACACTTTGCCCATGCAGTCTGACACACTTACTCTTCATCAACCTTTCACCTTTCTATTCTGGTCTCACGGTGCAAAATCTGCAGCTTCAGCTTTTATGACTACCAGGTGCAGATTATAATCCCTTGCCAAGGTAAAATGATTGGGTTTTTCATTTCAGGCTGAATTATAAGGTGGCTCGCAAGGTGGAGGGGTCAACATGCTTTAGTTAGCACAGGAAAGAACTTTCCTGTCCGAATCTAGGCTTTGTAGGCTCATTCTGTGTTAAATAAACATACAGTATACCTGTATAAAATACAAAGGCTATGATACACTTAAAAAATATATATTGGTTTCATGATACTGCAGTGTTTAATTGAATTTAAAACACAAATGTTCACCATTACTTCTACTAGTGATAGTCTAGTATTGATATTAAAATAGCCTACTGTAGCGACCCAATTGCAAGCATGCATCAACTATCCCTATCAAGGAATTTTAGTAAAATTAAAGCTAAATTTTATCTGCTAGTGGTCTCTGAGTCTATGTCAGCTGCACTAATAACTACATTATTAAGATAGTAACTAAAAGATAAGGTGATTCATGTTCATTTTTTGGTATTTTAACAATGCTTCTTATAATTTTGGAAAGCTTTTTTTCCTCTCCTTGCCACAGTTGTAGGGAAAACATAAAGATGGAGCAACACTGTAGAGTGTGGATGAGACTGATTAAAACTCCCTCAGCTCTACCAAACAGCTCATTCTTAATCTCACTCCAGTTAAATTTTTAATTTATTGATTGATTATTTAACTTTAGAGAACTTAGATAGAAATGTTGGATGCACAAACGTTTATTTATTTAATAACCCAGAATCCTCAGTAATCATTGAGACCATAAATTACCTTAAATGCCTTTGTGCAGGCTGACTGATTTGTATTAAGATGGGAATCACAATCCTTAAACAACATGAATCAGTGGTGAAATTACTTTGATTGAGAGTTAGACTATTTTTAGACTTAGGCAAACTTGTTATTTGTTCAGTACAGCCCTCAAGACATTTACATTTCTTAAAGTGCAGCAGTGATAAAATGTAAATATGGTGATCAAATGTAAACATAAGACTGAGATATGATTTACAGTTTTTCCAATATTCAGCTTTTTTTTTCTTCGTTTTATTCAACATTCAGCAGTCTAATGGCAGTGGGGAAGAAGCTTTGGAAGTTTTGGAATCTGCTGGACCTGCATCAGATGCATCAAAGCCTATTCCAAGAGGGCAGCAGGGAGAACAGTCGATGTGGGGGTGTGAGGGGTCATTTATATTTATTTTTTTATTTTTTTTAGGGGTCTTTTATAATGTTACGGGCTCTGGACATGCAGTGCTGGGATGAAATGGAGCCTATAGGTGGAAGTTCAACTGAAGAAATTGCTCTCCTACATCCACCAACGACACAGCCAATCAGCTTTGAACTACACCCCTATGAAAGCCAATCGGCATCCAAAGCTCATCTTAAAAGGCCTCCGATCATCAACTTGTCTGCTGCCTGGTTGTGCTATGTGACTTCATTCTGATGACCCCGTTTTAACCCACCTCCAGCCCCCCCTCCACCATCATTTGCTGAAACTTTATCAGAGCTCATTACTCCAGGAATCTTTCTGCATTGTGCGTCTCATTTCAACCGGTCCGGCAGAAGACCGCCATGTTGAGCCTGGTTCTGCCAGAGGTTTCTTCCCAATGGGGAGTTTTTCCTCTCCACTGTCACTCCATGCTTGCTCATCATGGACAGGTTCTCTCAAGCTGTGTTATCCAAACTGAACTTCCATCTTCCAGGACCCTGAGTGAAGCTCTAGTATCAGCTCACACAGTTCACTGAATCTCCCCATAAAGCTCAGCATACCTTCTCGCTAATCAGCAGTCTACAGACTGACCAACTTCATCTATCTCCACTCCACCACCAGTTTCAGGCCTGGGGGGAAACAGCCCTATTCTTTGCTCCTGTTCATGCATATCTATCAAGACTGTAATTGTATCAATACATTTCTTCTAATTGTCTTTTCTTTTTGTGTGAGTTTTTCAGATTGAAATGTCTTTTATGGAGGGAAGAGGAGCCCCGATGACCCTTTCTGCTGTTCTTACAACTCTCCTCACCTTCTTCCAGTCTGCAGCGTTGCAGCCTCCACACCACACAGTGAGAAAGCTGGTCAGAACGCTCTGTATTGTGCTTCTGTAGAAGTTTGTGAGGATGAGAGGGTGCAGGTGGGCTCTCCTCATCCTCCTCAGGAACTACATGCGTTTTTGTGCCTTTCTGAGCAGTGAGGTGGTTTTTACAGTCCAGGTGAGATTGTCTGTGATTTGCACCACCAGGAATTCTGTGCTGCTGACCACCTCTACTGCTGAGCTGTTGATGAGCAGTGGAGCGTGGTTAGGCCGGTTCTTCCTGAAGTCGACGATGATATCCTTTGTTTTCTCCACATTCAGGGTCAAGTTGTTGTCCCTGCACCAGTCCACCATCTTCTCCACCTCCTCTCTGTAGTCCTGGTCATTGTCCTAGACTTTTGCCTTTATTTATTACCTACAAATAATTTCAGAGAAAGAATGAACACAGACACACCAAAAGCTATTATTACTGTACATAAGCACATTCCTAATTTACAAAGAAATATTAATAATCAAAAAACTGATGGTTACTAAACATTTTATGTTTTTGCTTATTAAAATCATCCAGCTAATCCAAAGCTTTTAAGTTGGGACTTCTCTGGCAACACAGAATTAGTAACCTTCATTTGTGCTATTAGACAAATTAGTATGTGTATAGGGAATGCAAAATGTTTGTCAGCTTTATTTTTGGTTCTAAATCAACTGTAGATTGGTTCTGATTTACAGAGAACAATTTGATATCTTGACATGTGAACATTTTGACACAACTGACTGTGCACCTACCAAAAAAGCATATATTTTAACCCTTAACTCGCCATTATTTCCTCTAAACACAAGATTATCTAGCCTTGTCTTTCTGCTCCAGTAATAATCCAGGGAACACGGCTCAACTCTGAGCGTCAGGATTAACATTTGATCCAAGCTCTGTCTATGAATGAGTCAGCAAGTATGACAGCAAATAGATATAAAAAAAAAAATCATCTTATAGCCGCAGGCAGCCTCTGTCACATCACAGTTTGCAGGACATTGGACTGAGGAGGAAGTGAGAAGTGCACCAAGCTGAAGTGATCAAGAGAAAGACCTACAACGGGAGACAAGAAGCTTTCATGGTTCTCTATAAGCTTTGTCATTTCGATAAAAAAAAAAATACGAAAAAATCTTTACAATTAGTCTTGATCTTATTCAGATGTCTTATAGGAGATTAGAAACTTTAGTTAGAAATTGTCTGCTAAAACACATTTAAACATGGATTATGATGTGACTATGGAAAATGGAAGAATTGTCTATTTTTTAAGATAGCAATATCTTACAAGCAGTTCTTATCAACTGCATTTGTTTACAACATCTAATTATGCAATAGGCATATGGCCCTAGGGCATGAGGAGGAAGAAGAGGGCATTAACAGTAACAAGCTCAGATGCTACATATATAGTTTTTTATATCATATTTTTACGTAACCTTTTTATATAAACACTAAAACTACTGTGATAAATTAAATACTCTTTCATTCGTTTAATTTTTAGGTCTAAAACCCAACTCTGCTTTAACACACCCAAGTCAAAAAATGACCTACCAATGATCTGTGACGGACAGAGCCGAACTCTTCAACAGGATAAAACTAAACAATATAGCTGTAATACTTTTAGCTTCCTTTTATTTGATTATTTCTAACTCCTTGCTATGGTAGCCTGAATAAATAGCCAACAAGCTAGTGTTGAAACTAAGTCTGAGACCTTTTGATATTCTTCTGATTTAATTCTTGAAAACTCAGTGATATCAGAAAGAGATACTTCTCTTTTTAATTTCTTGCAGTATGAATTTGCACACTGAATAATGTTATGAATGGAAAAAAACGTGTTTAGTTTGTGATTCTTTTGATCATATCGCATGGCTGGTTTAGTTAATTGATTCCCGTTAGCAATTCATTTCTGGGATTATCTCTAACTGTCACAAAACAAGCAAAGAAAAAAAGAGAAAGATGAAACTGCATCTTTTCTCTGGACCCCATGACTGACTTTCTGGGTCTAAGCAGCACTCACTGCTATACACCTTCCATTACAGGTGACCCAGAAAAAATCCACTCTGCCCAAAAGAGTTAGGAGAATTACAGAGGACAGCAAAAAAACATGCAAGACTGAGATATATTAATGACATATGCGGAAACATGAAAGACTCATATTGAAGAATAAAAGACAAACTATAAAGGATGATAACGTTACCCCTTTTTCCCCAACAACCCCTTTGTTTTGTTAACAAAACATTTAATCTCCTCAAGTCTGCAGTGTCTTTCAGCACTGATTGTTTTGCAGGAGGAAGTGGAGGCCCCCACTCTGTAATTTTTCTCCATCATCCACTTCCACTGATAATATTTGCTCTGGGCTGCCAACTGAAGTGATGAGAGCCAGGACAATGCTTTGCTTCTGAATCATCTCATCTGTTCTGCTCTGTCAAGGTCTGCACCCAGTGACACTGTGGCTATTCATCCAACTAGACACGCTCACACATTTGCACATTGTCACACGCTCAAAGTGAGAGACAAAAATATCAACCATCCCATCACAAAGCTCTCATTAACTCATCAGCATACAGTTCTTACCCAATCTTCTATGGCAGCATGTCATTGCACAGAATTTATTGGTTAAAATTAAGATACCCAGTGGAGTTTCTTTTTCCTTGACAATTAAATGTTTGCACAAAAGTTTCTGTTTAGATTTTAAATAATATTTTTAAAAAGCAGATTGTCAGGTAAAAGCAGCAACAGTTTCTTTAAACTTTTAGTTTTTGAAGGAACTATCGAGCTTTTTTATGTTTTCTTTTTCTTTCTTTTTAAACATTCTTTATTTAAGAATATAATAAATCCAACATATATACATATGTATCTTTATATATGCGACTACAAACAATATCAAACCCAAGAATAGAAAAAAAACAAATAAATAAGAAAATGAAATAAAAAAATAAAATAGAAAAAAAGAAAGATAAAAGGGTGGGGCTCAGCAAAAATTCAGATCTGTTTTGGCAATTGACAGTTATTAGAAAGGGCTTTGTGGGCTCGGGTAAACAGGAGGTATACATGTCTAGTGACTGACATAAAAGGGAATGATATGCACAATTGGGGATGACACTGCTTTTTTAGACTATGGCGTTCTTTATCTGTATGGCCATATTAGATTTGGGTCATTTGGAACTGTTCTGAAGATATTCGGTTTTGTTATATCCAAGTAACGTCTTCCTATGGGCAACGAGTTGAAGGCACAAACTAACCTGTTCATAATGTATTATTTATGATACGCCAGCATTCATAACATGTATGCAAATCACTGTCCCCCAGACATCCGAGGTTATATTTTTTATATTTACATTTTTTTTAAAACATAGCAGAGTGTGTATGACGTCATCCGCGCCCCGGACTGGAGTTGTGACAGGCAGCCACGCCACAGGCGGCTACGTTCTACCCCTTATACCAGTTCGAGAGAGAGATCATCTGTGGTAATAGCACTAAACACCTTTCAGGCATGTGAGTAAAACTAGCAGCAGTTCAGCGGATATGTTGAATGAACGGTAGCCGGCACGCGTGGATGACGTCATACACACTCCGCTTTGTTTTTAAAAAATATAAAAGACAGACAAAATCCAAAAACAGCAGTCTGAAAACAGGAAAAGGCAGGAACAGACCGGAATAGGGGCAAACCAAACGCAGGAGTCCAGAGACAGAAACATGTCAGGATCAGGTAATCAAAACACAAAAGGTTACGCTAGAGAACTCTCACATTTGGCTCGAATAATCTGGCACTGATGGCTGGAAACAGGCAGCTTTAATAGGAACTGGAACAGGTGAATCAGAAGAGAGCAAATTAAAACTGGGCAAAGCTAAGCAGGTGGAAGAAATTAACTAATAATCCCATCATTATTGCCAAGATCGTGACACGATTTTGATTTTTGTTATATTAATCACCTAGGACTTTGGATCTATTTAGGGTTTTTATCTGTTACTTATCTGCAGTTTTACTTGATTTCTGCCTTTCTGTTATATACAATATGTACAAAGTATTTGAGTCAGCATCTTGTCTTAAAAGTTATATCATCTTCTATCTACCCTGGATGTCCTCATCTACCCTTATCTTGGCACTGGACTGCCTTGTCACCTCTTGTTTACTCTTTCTCATTTAATCCTCTGCTTTCACTTGGGCAGTCTCTCCTTAGAATTTTAAATCTCTGTGATTCACTGTTCAGCACCAGATCCTTGACTGATATACTGTTGTTTTCCCTCAACAGTCTTTTTGTTTGTTTGGTGTTTTGTTAACAGATTTACTACTTTGGCTGTGTTAGTTCATGTGCCTGCTTCCCCAGATTTTGAGTTTTTTTACTTGGTACAATATATGACCCTTTTTTTTCTGTTTTTGCCAATAAATTGTAATAGCAATGAGGTGGAAGCTTTGTACATCTTTTTTATGTTAATGTCTGTAGAAAGAACCAACCCAGTTAGTTGGATTAAATTGGATCAGTGAGAAAGTGACAGAAAACAGTAAATTATGAACAGATGAATGCTTCTGTTGTCATAAATCTTTAACTGAGCAAAGCAGTCTTGGTTGTGAAGATGGTTCTGCTCTTGTTGTTGGGCATTAGTAAATGGAGATGGTTTGTGCTGCACTGTCACTCTGATTTATGTGACTATAATCACAATCACATACTGCTGTGGGGTTTTTAATTTTGTATCCAGGACTCTTTGCTCAAACAGAATTTCTGATAGTGACTTTAAATGGTTTCAGACAGAATTGAAGTCTCTGTGTTGAAGCATCTTAAGCAGGGCATTGTTTTAGGGTTAGGGAAAGAATGGCAGTGACAGTCTAACTGTCGAGAGTATAAAGAAAGGCCTTTCAGCATCCATCATCTTCACGCAAAGGCCCCTCAGGTCCAATAAGCACCCTCTTCTCTTTATATCCTCTTGGAGAAAACAGACCTTTTAAAAGTCCTGCTAAGACAAACAAATACAATACATACAGCAAAGGTTGTGTGCTTAGCTCAGTGGCCCGGGAAGGGGGGTGCTGCGGGGGCTGCAGCCTCCCTCGTCATAGCATCAGCCCCCCATGGTGGGG
>NW_015151114.1:33030-35641 GCF_000732505.1 Cyprinodon variegatus
GTCATGTGTTTTCCAACCCAGCCATCAGCCCCCCTCGCTTGAAACAGCTTCCAGCGCGCCTGGCTTAGCTCTGGGACAGTGCTGCAACCTACACTGTAAATGTTTCAGTCACATATCCTCCTTTATTTCAATGGATTCTCTCCATCCATTGCCTTGCAAAAGAAGTAGTTATTGTATTAATTCTTGAACTTTTTAAGATTTTTCACAAACATGAGTATTTTATGTTAGAGATGAATAAAAAAATTGCATATATTTATATATATATATATATATAGACTGGAATAAAAATAGAAATATGCCTTTCATCTCTTTTATATAAAGAACTGCCCTGAAATGTTTAGAATAAGATAGATAGATAGATAGATAGATAGATAGATAGATAGATAGATATTCTCTAGAGTGATGAGAAGGTTATTTAATCTGCTACATTTAATTCTAAAGTTGTTAAACCACATTTACTGCAAAACCATTATGCATTATTGGTGGTAAAGTGTAGGGAAATGTCTTTTGTTTTATGTTGATACAGTGCATGTTCGTATTTTTTTTTCTCTCTCTCTCTTTCTCTCCAAGACTGAGCGTACTTTAACTGTATTCTAAAAGAAGGACCTCTCGGGGAAGCAGCACAGTTGCGAATGTATGTAATTCTGTCACGATCTTGGTGCAGATGATTGGCTTACTGTATATACTCTTTTCATTCTCCTGCCTAGCTTTGCCCATTTTCTCATTACTGCTCATCATTTCCACCTGTTCCAGCTTCTATTTAAACTGCTTGCTCCCCTGTCATCAGTGCCAGATTATCCTTGAGCCTTTGGTGCGAGAGTTTTCTAGTTTTTATTATATATATTTTTTTTATTATTATTATTATTTATTTTTGTAATAATTAATAATTATTAAAAATAATTTAGTTATTTTTGTAATGATAATGATCAAACAATTTATTTAAATATTGTGATATATTTCTTATCCAGATAGCACAGCTCTATACAGCAGGATTTAATGAGTTGAAATCTGCAGTGTTTGTGATATACAAAAGGTAAAATTCTGATCTTGCTTCCTGGAAAATTCATATGGAGTAGAAATGCTATTATAGCTGTAAAAAAGAAAAAAAAGTCTAGGCTACCAGGGGATGGTGATTTAATTTAAAATCAGCATTGGCACACTTAAAGCAGATGGATGGAAAGGGACAAGGATGGCGGTAAGAAGCTAAATAAGAAAATTGCCCTCAGGAAGTTAAACGCCAGAGGAAGGGTGGGGGCTGCACTTGAAGATGATATGATTAATGGCAGTAAAGCAACCAGACAACAGAGAGTCCCAGCCCTGCTGAACAACACATAACGAGTTGAATTGTATTGGTGTTTTTTTTTTTTTCTGGAATGGACAACTGCATTACATTTTTGCTCTAAACTAAACACAGAGCTTCATTGCCTGGGGCAAGCAGGGGCTGTTAATGTCTAATCATAAGCCATTTGTATCCACAGCAATAAACTTGACAGTTTTGGAACAAGGGCTATACAATTGTGGAACTATGTAATTCACTGTGTACAACACATTTGTATGTCTTTGGCAAACACAAGTGGAACAATCAGTTGTACTTAAAGAGCAGTACAAATAATCATTACCATAATTGGCTGTTTTGGACTTTTAAGAGGTCTGGTAGTTCAAGGTATTTCAGCCTGCTTAGTTTGTCTGGCTTCCTCCTCTTCCTGCATATCCAGTTCACCACCAGGTGGTGATAAATGGAAAGCCCTCTCTTTACCCAAGTGTCCAGGACATGTGGCTGAAGGTCAGAAGGTATGACTATAGTGTAGGGGGTCATGATGCCAAGTGCCCTGCCTTTTACTGCTGTCAAATCCCCTTAGCCTGCAGGGGGTTGGCCAACTAGTGGATGGTGCTGGGCAACAAACCCCAACCCCAGGTCTGGCTCCAGGGTGAAGTCCTGCTCTACTACACTGGGCAACATCACTGGCCTTGTTTATATGGTCATCATGAAGGCTGTTGAATAGCGTAAGGCATTGTTTGAATTTGGACAATTGCAGTTCTATTTCTTGTCTCCTTTCCACCAGCTATTGATTCTCAATTCCGATTCTACTGAGGAAGGAACAGCTGCTGATGCTGTATGAGATAAGTTGGTTATTTTATTTACCTGCTTCTGATTTAGCAGTAGTCTAAGTGTCAGAGCTGGAAGAGAAAACAGTGTTTTGCTAGGGAAGTAGGGATGTTTTACTTTTGTTGACAGGGGAACAATACGATTTTGTACTTTGTTGTTCAGTTAGTGGGTTTCATCATATCCAACAGAACCCAGAAGAAATAAAATAAATAGTTAATAAAGTTCCACTCAGAATCTTTCATATGGCTGGCTGATTCATATCGAAGGGATCTTTCTTCTATCAATAACACGTTGGCAACAAGGCAGGTATCTGTTAAAGCATAATGTAGCGATTTTGATCAGGAAGAATCTTATTTTAGTGATCTACAAATATAACAACAGAGAAGAATGTGCTTTTAATAAATGTATGTAATACATTTATGCATTAACTCGAGCAACCGTCTTCTCCTTTGCCATCTTCCTCTCCTTTGTAGCTGTAGCACTGTTTCTTTGTCTTTTAAACAT
>NW_015151114.1:36027-64383 GCF_000732505.1 Cyprinodon variegatus
TTAGCTTAGATGCTTAAAAAAAGGAAATAAAATAACAAAGTTGCGGAAATGACTCAGCATTAATGTAAACACATAAAGTACAAAAAAAAAAAAAAGTTTTGAAATGAATGTCTGTATTTCAAACATGGTTCAGGGCTCTTAAGTTGCACTCCAGTTTAGGAGAAATGCCTAAGCAAAATTTCCATTGGTGCATATTTATACTGTATGTATCTGCTAAACTTTGTAACCTATGTGCATCAGTCTCTATGTTATTCATCAATCTAATCTGCATATAAAATAGTGTGATCACATAGATCATTTTTCACCTCTATCTGATAAGCTGCAGCATTATAAATGAGGTGAGTAAGGAAGGGAGTGGGTGTTAACTGCATGATCTTGCTGAGCTTTCTGGGAAAATAAAGACCAGTCACGATCAACACTGCTTTCAGGGTGGTGTAGCTGAATAAATAGAGAGATATAAAGAAGTGTGGCTGTCGATGGGGGATATGATCAGGTTTATTGGAGTTATTAGAAGAAGTCTAACTTCAGGTCATTAAAAACTTCTGCAGGATTTAAACTTTATGGTCTTATGATCGCAAATTTAACAATCTTATCAAATAGACTGAAAATTTTGTAATATTGCCCAGACTGAAAATTATAAAAATAGAATTCTGAAAATATATAAGTCTTCTGTAGTGGTATTTCTGCTTTTTGTGGCCAATAACTCAGTCAGCTCCCCAGACACCCCCAAATGAACTCTCAGCTTTAAGCACATTATCAACTGCTGCATATGCTGAATGCTTTGCATACATCCAACATTTAGAGAAGTGTTTTCCCATTTTAACTATGATGCCAATGTAAAAATAACAAGGTTCAAAAGTTCAAAGGGTCAATTTAATTTAATTAATCAAATCAGATTTTGCGTACACCACTATTTGAAAAAACTGAAGCTGTAAACTAAGCTAGAACTAATAAGATGGCCCTCTGTTTGTGAATGAAACCCCCCAAAAATCCAAAGTGATTTATTTATTTTGAAATGGAAAAACACTGATAGCCAGGACTATCTACTCTTCTGTTCTTAGATATTGTGGATTGCAGGCATTTCCAGGCATTTCCTCAAAGAAAAACTAGCACTAGCCTTCATACGGCGGCTCAATAGAAACACCTTTTTTTTATACACATACACTCACCATACATATGACATATAGATATTTCATGTGGTTGAAGGTCATAGTGACAAGGTTTACTATAAGCTAAATTCCGTCTGCAAGTTTTTATGCCAGATTCAATCTGGACTGAATAAACTTATAACTTATTCACAAAGTCGGGTGTATCCTTTTAGCAAATTATAACTGCTCCTACACATTTATGAAGTCACCTGCTATAAATAGTATATCAGGGCTGGTTGATGTTGTTTTGGACCCGAATGCAGAGTTGAAGAGGCAGAGATGATTTCTTGAATCATTTAATGAATAAGAAAAAAATCCAGAACAGATCAATAATAAACTCGGGAACCAAAAAACTAGGAGACAATAGGGAGGAATAAACCCAGGGAATGAAGGAATGAGGTAATGAAGATAATCCAAAAAAGAGAAACTTCACAGGAAACGTATATATGGGAGACAGAACAAAAATGGGCTAATTAGCTACGGTAACAGGGAGCAGGTGTGGCCAGAAGAAACCAGAAGGGAGATAAGGGAAAGGAGACTGGCACAAGGGGGCAACAGTGAGTAACTCAAAAAATACTGCTCAAATATATTTAGAAAACAACTAGAATGACACAATATGGAAAACAAACCAATAACCAAGAGAACACAGAATTACATAAATAAAAATGTAACTGAAAACTCAAAAAGAAAACTAAAACAGAACCGAAAGGGCAGAATTATGACATATTATGCTTAAAAAAGTCATATCAGGACACTTAAATGGACGCATAGTGACTCCTTTTACTCTCCAGGTTTTTTTGTACTTTAAAAATTGTCCTCAGCTGATTGCACTCACTAACAGCTGATAAGCTGATGATGCAGGTCGATAAAGTCAATATTTGAAAAGAGGATCAGCATCCCCTACCACTAAATTTCACAACAGGTTCAAGGTGATACATGAGGGAATGTAACAACTTTAACTACAACAGGCTGATCGGTCTTGCCATCTGCTCAGGTAAAAGATAGATTCACTTCTCTAACAAACAGACCAGCAGTACTTAGAAATAGCTGGACTTTTTTTCTGTCTCCTAAGGGAAAAGCGGCCTTCACTGGCTGGAAGGGAACAGCGTTTTATAGAGATTCTCCACTCTCCATGGTCCTGAAGAAAATTGTTCACCTCTCCACCATCTGCTATCATTAGGTTAAGGGTAAAGTGAACAAAAATATAAATGAGAATAAACAGAACAGAATAGACAACAAGACAAGAGAAATCCTTTATTGCTCCTCAGCTTAAAATTCTTAATATTCTTGAAGCAGTAACTGTTTCAAAAACAATATACGCCAACTTGTCTGTTATGTTGGCCAGCAGTCAAAATTACACTATTTTCTCTTAAGACGAGCGTCGAATAATGAAGAATAGATCCACTTTTGAGATGCTTTCTGCAAGAAAACTATATTTCTTAATTACAAAGTAACTGCTGTGTTAGGCACTACTTCAACTATGTTTAAGACAGACAAATAGTAGCTGGGCTTCATTTTCAATTAAAATGAAAATAATATATGTTAAACTCCTCAAAATGTCCTGGTAACTACTAAAGGTGAGCTGAGAAACATGATTACATATTTACAGCCACAATACCTTTTGGTTCTTATTACAGATGTTCTCCATTTCTTGCTGTCTCTGTTTCTAAAGCATTAGATGGCTGACTCAAAGGCTCCCTTCCATTTCTTCTTGTACCGGCTGTTGTCAGACCACCAATACTGTCACCACCCAGTGACTCAGACACACACGCATGCACAACATCAGTACATGATTGCTCCTCACTCATATTTGCCTATTGCCTCTGCTGGTGTTTATCCTTCACCCCATACAGACTGGAGAGTCTGCATTATCTAAGATGGCAGAATACCCAGGGCATCTCCCTTCTCCTCCTTTCCTCCTCAGATATCCCAGTATGATCTATTTCTGTCCCTGTATCTCTCTGCTCTCAGCAAAGTGCCTCTGACGTCTCTGTCTGCACTAAACAGATGAATGCTCTCAGATCACAGCACAGAGCAAAAGAATTACGATAAATCCTCAACCTTTTTTAATTATATTTTTAGCAGATTATGTTTACCATCACAGTCACTTTCCTGGAAAAGGACTGATAATAAGACCATGGATGTGTGATGATGAGTTTTTAAAATCAGCTGTTCCTCTTTCCTTTAACTGAGTCATTATTGCGATGAGTTGTTATTTTGGTGCACAAAAGCAATTTAGTAATGAGACATGTAGAATTACTGAAGGCAAGCAAGAAAAGAGGGGGAATTGAGTGTGAAAATGACACAGGGATAAGAGGAGAGGGGAAAAATGAGAAGAGGGGATTATTTACACACAAAAAAAACATGTCTTAAAATGCTGAGTCACAGGATGTGCAAAAACTGTGGAACCACTTTCTTTCTCCTTCTGGTGTTATTCCTCTCACCCAGAGGCCCCACAAGTCACACAGCTTGTCCCCCCTCCACCCCTTAGAAAAATGCACACTTAACACACATTGCCAGCGCGAGAGAAAATGGGAGGAGGGGTATTGTTCCCACAAAGCTACCCTGTTGTACATTGCTGCCGTCATGCAGATTTATTTTGCCTAAAATAGAATGCGAAAAATGTATGTAAGCAGAACTACAGCAACAGATCAACTGCTTTTAGGATGTGGCAGACTGGTGTCAAGTGTTTATGAACTAGATTGACTCTGCATGGTAAAAGCATTACATTTCAAACTATGCTATCAGTTCATATTAAAGCATTTGAATTTATTTGTAAGGACAAATTTGCAACGACATCTCCAAATGTTCACTCAACTAAGGTATTCATGCCTCTTTTAGATTTTTTAAATCATATTTAGTTACTTTAACACAGTTGTTTCATGTTAGTAGGGTAAGGCACGAAACAATAGTGTTAAATTATAAAAATATGATTTAAAAGCTCTAACATGAATTTCTTTATGCTGTTATGTATGAATCCAATCAGAACCCATTTAACACATCTAAGCCCAATGATATACTCATATTCAGTCCTGGTTAGATACAATGCAATCATTTATATGAATATGAAACTGGTCAAAAGTTATTTCAAAGAAAATTGGTTTGCTCCTCTGTTGTTTCTATTTCCTCTTGAGTATTTGTAATTATAAGGCTGCAGATTTCTTGCTGTGTTTGGGTTCAAATCCATAACAAGACATGACTCTGAGCCGTAAAAACAGCAGCCATCTGACGTTATCATCATTTCAATACCAGTTGATATTGACTTCTTAATTATCTATTTAGGCAAAAGAATTTTGTCATTAACATGAACGAACTAGACTCTATCAGACATAGGTGACATAAACAAGCCTCATGCCTTTAATCCGCCCAGTCTGTTTGTGTTAGGAATCCAATCTGTTTGGTTTGTGTTTGTCTTTGTCTTCCTTCCTCCACCAGGCGGCGCCTAGTTCTGGTTGGCCTCCTCACACACCTGCGGATGGTTACCTCATTGACTGAGTGCTCTTAAGCTGCTGACTGCCACTACCTCAACGCCAGAGTGTTTGCCAGTTTTGGGTACTCTAGCCAAGCTAAGTTTTGCTACGTCAAACTGAGTTTTTGTCTACCTGAGTTGTAATCTCACTGTTTTTTGTCTTTGCCTCACGGCAGGAAGTCATCCTGCAAACTAGACGTTTCGGACCTTCTCTCCCCTGGAAGGATCTTATGAGAACCAAACTGAGCTGAGGATTCAAGTTTGTGGTTTGGATCAACCTTTTCCCCCAAGGATCGTTTGGGGCTTCTCTCTGAGCAGGGGATTCATAGCCACAATAACCCGTTCAAGTGCCACAGGAAATCTAAGGGGCAGTCAGCTTCTCCGTTCACCAAGGAACAACCGCAATCTGGGTAAACCCTGTCCGCCCTCCATCGAACAAGACAATCACTGGAACATTCCACACCGACTGGATTCAATAAGAGAAGCCATTTTCTGCAACCTATTCCTCCACTTCAAGTTTAAGATTCAAATTTCCCACTAAGCCTGAACTAACCGCAGTGTCTTCCCCTCATTTTCCAGTTCCGGTTGAACAGTGTTCAGAGCAGCACTGGACTCATCCCATCTTTCTAAATAAACCTGTTAAACTTTTCCCTGGTCTCTCTGTTTTGGTTTTCTGCATGTGGGTCAGAGCACTAGATCAAATCATGACAGTTTGAGCCTCTTTTAAACTATGCTGCTATCAAAAGTTTCTTATTTAGTTGGGGAGAGCTAATAAATAAATACAAGTTGAAGCTCTAAAATACAATGGCCTAAGGTGGTATTTCAAATTATCAGTTAGAAACAGTGTTGATAGTAGACCCAGAAAAACAAGTCTTCCTGTGTGTGTTTCTTGCTTGTGTTAAACCTTAATTAACCTTAGTTAATTCTATCACATAATAGTGTTATGGCTGTTAAGGGTTATGTTACTCTATATCCTGTTTAATTGGGTTCAAAATTAATGCATTCTATGACACATTTTCAATATACTTTCCTTCATCATCGCAAAAAAAGGGGTTTCTTTTTACAAAAAATACCAAGATGTTAAGAAGAGAATTATAAACATCCACAGAACTGGTTAATGTTTTGGTACAAATTATAAAGGGTTTTTTTTTTTCAAACAATTATGATTACATTTAAGCAATATGGGAATTTAAAGACACCAAAGCGTTTCATCCTGAGATAAATGTGTTTTCATGCACAATGCTTGGATCAACCCGAACAACAAAATCAAAAGACTTTGTGAGGATGCAGGCTGAAACTAGTAAAAGAGTGTTATTATCCACTGGGAAATGATTAATGTAGTAACATGGGCTGAAAGGCCACCCATGGAGGAAGACACTATCACACCAAAAAGAGCTTAAGGACATCAAAGTCAGTGTTTTGTAGAGGGTATCTCAAAACCCTGATCTAAATAAAATAGAAAAAAGTTGTGAGTAGACATAAAATGGAGTGTTAAAGCAAAGCAGCTCAAAGACCTGACACAGTTTTTTTTTCTGTTAAGAATAACAGGCCAGAATTCCAGCAAACTATTCCAATAAGCCACAATACCCCAAAAGCTTGACCCAAGTTAAAACCATTACCAATTAAATTCCATTCTATTCAGTCCAGTTCAGTTCACTTCACTTCAATTCACTTCAATTCAATTATATTCAGTGTAGTTATATAGCACCAATTCACAACACGTGTCATCTCAAGGCATTTTACAGAGACAATTAAACCAGATCATACAGTCAGATTGGTTCTGTTGAAGATTAATTTATTTTTACTTTATTTTTTGTGTTAAGTTACTACTCATTATGTGTCTGTTCACATCCTTTATGTGAAAACTTACAAAATCTGCTTCAGTGAAATTCCAATGTGCATGCATCTATGTTGACCTTGGAGGTGCTGTTTGTACCTTATTTTGGAATTCTTTGGTCTGTGGGTAGAATCAGAGAGAGCAGCTATAGACGTTGGGATGCACTTCCTGAGAGGATGTGTGAAGCTTAGTGATAAGTAGAAAAGAAAACCTAACATTGAGCCATTTTGCTGTTTCCTCCGTTATGGTCAGAAGAATTGAAAACCTCCTCATTAATTTGTGCTTATATCAATGAATTTGTCAAAATGACCGGATTGAATTCTGTTATTTCTATTTTTTTTCTTCTGGCATGTGGTAAATATAAAAAAATATTTTTAATATCACTTGGCAAAAAAAAAAAGGTTTTGTCAATTTACACAGTGTATATATGTCTAGTTTAAATTATACAGAGTAGATGCTAATACTGACACTTTTTGTGTTCATTTTGTATTTAAATGTAATAAAGTATTAAGCAAGTCATGCCATCTTTTACATGACTTCCTACACATTTGGGAACTGAAGAGATTTGTGTATTTTATAAAGCCTTTTGCCTGACAACGAGTCTTACCTGCTTTGTAAGTTAACCTTAAAAAAAAAAAAACTTTAGTAACGTCCAACTAAAGTTTATTTACCCGCAATGCTTATTTGTTATTTGCTACTAAAACAAAGTTACGTCACATAACTATGCCCACAAGCACATAAGCAAACGTCAGCAGAGCTCAATGGCATCAGCAAGCAACATCAGTATGCAATTAAAGGTGCAACACCCTCTGATGTCTACGTAGCAGTGATGGGAAGAGAGACCATACAGGAGGGGAGAAGAGTCAGATGTGAAACAGAATGACTCAGGGCTATGGAGTCAGAGTGGGTTTATTTGAAGATTAAAGGATTGAGCTAGGGAGAGAAAGTGTGGGCAGAAAGACAGCCGGTGAGTCTGAGAGAGTCTAAGAGAGATGAACCTGCAAGAGAAAGTAATACTAAACAGTAACTCTGCAAAACTCTCTCTATAATAATGAATATCAATATTATCTATACAAGCATACGCATGTTTGTTATCTTGTGGTGTTGTGCAAATTTTGTTTTTACTTCAACATAACTTAGTGCATTCTGAGCTCATCAGAAGAGTTCTTCATAGCTTGGATCATTAAGATGAGGTAGTTTAGCCATATATTTAAGGTGTATAGAGCCAGGACACTTTCTTTTTTGTGTCCTGTTTTGCCAATATAGCAATGGAAATGGAAGTCCCAGAACTAGATGATAGCCCAAAAAATTTCCTTTAACAACAAGACTAAGTCCGAGGCCTGGGGGCACACCACCCCTAGTGGTGACCCTACAGGGCCAGGAGGTCTAGGCTGGGACCAGCCACTAGTGATGAGACAGTCCCCTTCAAAGTACCCAGCCCCCCACTTAGAGAAGTATCAGTGTGGCAGACATACCTTATTGGCGGGGAGCATAAGAAAGGGGAGGAGACAGGCTCTGCTCATACTTGGCCTAGGATGTTCAGTAGGTGGGAGGGGAGGCAGACACTCACCTGACAAGTAGAAAAAACAGAATCCCATTCATCCAATCACATTCACACAATCCCACCCTTACACCCATAGGGACATATACAAGCATTCAATGGAGATGCACACAGGGCCAACCACTAAACATATTCTTACACTCCTCATACAAACACTATCCTTCCAGTTCAAGGGGCCAATCCCCCTAGGGCCAACAAGCCCAGAGACCCAAGAGGAGATCCCAGACCACCCAGTGTGGGAAGGGGGCAGACAGCTTGAGCTCTAAAAAAAAAACAAAAAACAAACAAATAAAAGGGTCTGGGATCAGGCACCACCAAAGAGAGGAGAGTAGCAGTATAGCCCAGTTTTAACCCCAAACAACATCCCAGACCGACCCCCAGGAGGGACCTAGGGACACATCTAAGTATTGCAGGACACCAGCCCCTTGAGGATTTGAGTTTGAGGCCACTGGTCGAAGAAAAACTAGGCAGAGTTTACCAACCTCTGCTTCTCAGTGGTATAAGCGAAAACAGTTATTACCTTCAATTTTAATAAATGCCTTCCCTGTAGCTATTAAAGGGCTTCAGAATCTATTTTCTATACAGATTTGACTCTGAACATGCCCCCACAGCCACCAACCCAGAACACATCATCCCATTCTGTGTCCTGACACCTTTAGGTGTGCCTTTGTCGACCGCCCCTTTGTAAGTGGACTCACCATCCTCTACTCCTTCTCACATCTAAACAGGTAAGAGATTAATGAGAAATACTAAGGCTTGTAAGGCAGCTGACACTGATGCAACAACAGACAAATCAGGGGCTATGTGGTAAAACTTGAAGTAATGTACAAAAGCACATTAAACTCTAAAGAACTCTGAAACATGCTGAACTGCGTGGTTTCAGTTTCCAAAATTGCACACCCAAAGAAACCCAACCACCTCAATGATGTTGCCCTCGCCTCTGTTATTGTCCATATGTCAAAAGGACAAACAGGAATCAAAGTGGGTGTTGTACAGGTCCTAAAACAACTATGATCAGTATTTTTCGATTAAAACCTTTGTGAAACACTCATCTGCAAAGCCAATCTCTAACAGTAGTTAGCAGCAGATAACTAAAAGCCCTCTTAGTTGGGCTTTGGAGTATATTCTAGATTATTTATTTTGCTGTGAGGACCACAGCTTCCACTTCACAGCTCTTATTAATGGAAACAGTAGCATTCATCTGACTTATTATCGTACCATAGTCTACTTATGGTGTATCTATAACAACGGTTTCCAAATAAACTAAGAGGCCCTCTGTATCAGGTAAACATTTAATCATTCTTAATATAACCTTCTGCTTCATATAGCTGAGAGGAAAAGAAAAAAGAAATGTATATCATATTAATGTCACGTATGGAACTGAAAAAATTAAAATGTTGACACTGGAGAAAAAAATACCATCTTTTAATATAGACAGTTGGTTTGTTTTGACAGACATACTGTACCCTACATGATATAATGTAAAGAAAATACTCCCTCATTGTTAAATCTAAATCGTCATATTTTTAAGCCATATTAAACACTTACTGTAATTTGGGGTCCAAAGTTCTCATGTCACAAGCACAGCCACAATGGTGTGCATTCACGTTGAAGGTGTGGTGTTAATTGGAGTTGTGTGCAAATGGCCTCAGATGTACTTCCACCGAGTCCAGGGTCACTTCGCTATGACAGTAACAGCTTCACAATCCTAAGACCCAATTAATATGAGGATTTACTTATTATCACTCTGAATGAACGTAATTAAACTGAATCATTCAGTGTTATGCTTAAGTGCAGGATAGCAGATGTTGGCCTTAGCTCTTGGAAAGAACAATTAGTAATCATGCAGTTATATCTGCAGTACTTAATTTATATTTTGCAACAGCACTCATTATTTCATTGCCCCCATTCGGTTTGGAAATATCCCAGTGAGTTTTCTTTCCACTCTACAACTGCTGAGAAGCAACTCAATCTAAGACAGAAACTAGAGCAGTCAGAGGAGTGTTTGTTCAGAGGATCTGTAGCATGAAATATATGTTGTAGGCTCCAATTAACCATGGATGGTACCCCTGGGAGGCTCAAAGTGTCAAACTCAACATTCAGCACTTTGGTATCACATGCCCTAAGAAACTAAATTACACACATGTAATTCAAAATTAATTCATTCTGAGATTATGAGTAGTGTAGAATATGTGCCTACTTATTCGTTTTATGTGGGACTGTCATTAGCTTTGAGCTAAAAATACGTAGTCTGCAAAAATATGCAATAGTATAACAATCTTATCAGTAGTTGCAGTCGTTTTCTCCAAGATTTTGTTTTGATAATAAAGGAGTCCATTCTCTACCCAAAGACTAATTTAATTACATGGTAAACCATAAGCATAGATAAATTTAGTTGCTACTTTAAGAGCGGCAGTTGTGTTTCTTTTATATATACATGCCACACAATTTGGTCATGAAATTATAAGCCCATTTCACCCTTATACACATCTACAGGTCTTATGCAATACTTTCCCAAATATTGTTTTATGTTTCCCCCTAAAAAATACAAAACAGCAAAGATGCTTAATAGGTAGAATAACAATCCTGCTAACATTACAGCTACTCCTTCTTTAGCATCTGTTTTTGTTTTGTTTTAAGACTATCAAACTAGTTCTAAAATATGCATTTAAGCTACGAGTTTAATTGTACATTGTTCCAGTTCAGTTCATAGCCCTTTAAGTGCTTGGTTTGGAGTTGTTCTATGAATTGAATCATCCTGCATGGTTGTGTCCCTTTAAGGTTTTCTTTTAAAGGCAGTTTAGTAAAGAAGCATCATCAGCCAGTTTCTTGACAGTTTACGTTCATGTTAAATAAAGACTTTTAAGGTGTAAATTGGCTATTTTGTGCAGAATTCCTACAAATTTTGGTTATTTATGGAAGCGATAGGATTATGTAAAGACAGTTGTCTTTTGAACCTCAAATGTGGAAAGTTTTGTGCTTGTATTTAAAAATGGGATTAATTATCACCACAAACATTTTTTATGATGAGAAGGCTAAATACATTTCAGATAGATGAGGAAAGCCTGTGAAACAGCCATTTCAGCTCATTATAAATATTTACATGGATAGATTATCATACACAGCATTTGTGGTCTGTCCTTATTCATTGTTTTTAAGGTCAAAGTACTTAAAGTGGAACATTATTTTGGCAGTAAATTTATCCTGGGAGAGTACTTAAACACTAATAAGGTTTGTTTCATCCAGAGAGAATAAGCCTGGATAGCTGAAATTGCAGAAAATATTCTGTAGCACCTACATGACTTTATCCTGAACACACAAACCATAGTGACTACAGTTCTGATTATGAGAAACCCAAACGCATCTTGTTTTTATATTTTTTTTCTTTTTAATCTTCCAGAGTAATTGCTCACACTGTGGTAATCTAAGAGTCAACCTTACTTTGTGCTCTTTAGTCTCCCTGCACTGCATTTCTAGATTATGAGTGTTCAAATGATCTCTGTGTCCTTCATTCGGTAAAGCAACACATAGAAAGTGTACACAGATGAGCAGCGGAGACTGAAGGAGGGGAGAGAGTTTTCTATTTTTGGAGTTAGGGTTCTCATGGGTTTCCAGGAGAGAGGCCCGCTGAGGGCTCCCCCTCCTCTGATGGCAGTGCAACACAGAAATCTGCAAGCTCCAAAAGATGCCAGTCATGCCAATAAGTAAACACAAGGATTTGCATTTCAATTTCCATTAAGACAGTGAAACATACCCTGATCAAAAAGGGTATCATGCTTAGGGCAATGCTAAAGAAATGGGAGAAATTGGACACATTTTACAACATTAAGGTTTTTCTGTTGCTTTGACAACAGCAAGGACAACCTTGGACACCAGACAGCTTTGTGTCAATACAACACTGTCTTCCTCACAAATGCTCCAAGCTTTTCAGTCCATCATCACTGACTCACACATCCCTGTCTGTCATAAATGAGTCTGAAACTGGTGCAGCCACACAGTTTCAAACCAGATCACTAATGTGATTACTTGAAAGTAGGCCTGGGGTGAAACCTGCTCTGTGACTACGGATAGTAAAGTGAACAGGAGGTGGTTGTTGAGTTGATTTAACTCCTTATATCTTCATTTAGTCAAAAATTGTTGGGACTTTTTAGATTTTTACTCATCTCTAAGCACAAAAACAATGCAGCGGAGAAATCACAGTAAGGCTTTGATTATTTATATCACATCAGGAAAGCAATAACTCATATCTTCCAATCATTTGCTTAAACAAAATTATTCTTACACTAAAAGAATAAGGCTTAGATATATATTTTGATAAGGAACCTTTTTATGTGATTATTGAATAGATCACATAGTTGTGTGTCTCTACTGTTTCTCATCATATTTCCAAACCTCAGTATTTTCAAACCTCAATATTTGTATTTTTTTATTAAACTAAATGCTCCAAATAATTCCCAGTTAAAGGGTGGGTAAGAAATGCCAAATGTGTAAACATAATAATTAGATACAGGAAAAAGCAATGATACAAAGTATAGAAAAAAGAAACAATCATAATTTTCTTTCTAAAATAGATCAATCACCGGGTTGATCCCAGGGTACAGATCATTTACCGTACACACTGCTTGATTCATGATTATGGTCTGTTAGCAGAGCAAATGGCAGAGATTCTGTGTTTAGAGTGACATCTTGTGGATGAAGGCTATAATTTAACAAAAGAAAGTCCACTTTCTGTTTATTCATTCAAATAATTATCATAAAGGCTTTATATAGAAGCTTAGATTTAAAAAAAATCATGACGCATTACAGGATACTATAACAAGGGTGATACAAGAAGTTTATTTGAAATAAAAAAATAAATAAATTTTTTCGCAGTGTCCTATTTATTAACTGGAACAGAATAAAGAATAGAATTCAACTTTATTGTCATTACTCTGTCACTTGTTCAGAGCAAGGAAATTAACTCTTTGCATTTAACCCATCCCCTTGGTGAGCAGAGGTCTGCCATTGTACAGCACCCAGGGAGCGGTGTAGGGTTAAGGCTCTTGCTCAGGGACCCAGAGTGGCAGTCTGTGGGAGTGGGGCTTGAACTCAGGACCTCTGAAACCGAAGTGCAATGACAAGAATTACATTTTTATATAGCTTTTTCATTCTTTCTTTTTAAGATTAAAAAGTTTACAGACAGTAAGACTACCAGACAAGCAATTTCAGAACCCAAACATGATGAGATGGCTTTGTATATTTCTGAAAGGTTAATTAACATCTCAGAGTATTTGGAAGTACGCCCGTGTATTTAAGGAAAACACCTCAAACAGAACTTAGAACCTTAAGGTGCATGCACCCTAACCTTGCATGCCAACAAAAATACCACCCCTACACTGAAGTGGAGATGTAATAGCAATTTATATCACATAATGGGTGTTTTTGCAAAAGTGTTTTGCTGCAGGGGTAACTGGTGCACTTTACAAAATAGATTCCATCAGGATTAAAACACATATATTGGGTAATATAAAACATAAATCTTAGAACTTCACCCTAGGGCCAAATAGGTTAGTAAAATTTAAAGTTACTGAGGCATTCTGCCAAATAAGTATCCAGGTAGTTTAAGAACAAAATCACTGACAAGTCTACCCGAAAGCCGATTCAGTGGCAACAGTTCTGTCACGAATGAACCCAAAATTCACCAAACTATTGTGAGAACCTTGTGAAATGATACCCACAGTAGCCCATACAATTTAAAGATAACTCTGCCAAGCAAAAACTAAATCTAACCTCTGAATTTTAATTACAAAAAAAAATAAGCCTATAACATTTTTTAAAAGAAGTAAAAAATGTTTTACCAAAATCTAGACAGTTTTAGTCTAATTTAATGACAAACATAGAAACAAATATTTGTTTTTATTCATACAGTGTATGTAAAAACAACGGAAGAGTATTAGGGCCACTGAAAAAACAAAAAAGTTAACTGATTTTTACATTTTATTCCAGTATAATATGAGAAAAAAGTCAGCGTTCTGACTTGAATCTCAGACTTCTGACTTTAATCTCAGAATTTTGGACCTAATGTAGATGGGCACCATGAAGGTAGAAATGATAGACCACTCAGCTTCACTAACAAAGATGTGAGTTGTTTGGGAGGGCCAGTAACACATTTGTGGAAAATTATGGAATTGGGCTAATTTTTACGTGCCTGAGGGGTCCCCAGTGATGCTATTTCATTAATGGAAGAGCAGAAGGTCATTAAAACAAGAGAGCTAGTTAGCTGTCAGAATTCAGAGAAAAAAGTCAGAATTCTGAATTTAAAGTCAGAATTCGGAGAAAAAAGTCAGAACTTTGAGAAAAAGTGAGAATTCTTAGATTAAAGTCAGAATCAAGACTTTTCCCCAATATTAAACTGAAATAATATTTAAAAATCAGTAAACTTTTTAAAAAAAAATTTCAGTGGCCCTAATCCTCTTCCGTAAAAATACAAGGGGTTTCACATGTAAGCCTTGGAGGCAAGCCGATCACTGTTAGTGAAAGCCAGTAGAAAACATAAATCATCCTCAAAATCCTCTGAAGATTTGGCAAGAATTCCCAGAAGGCTATGCGAAACATGCGCGCCTCCTGGTAAATGTAGTCTAATAACAGGGTCGCTTCCGCCCTGCGATAGGTGAAGGAATTCTCTCAGCAAAGACAAATCACATGTGAAATTATTGATCAGGTAGGGCTAACACCTTCATCTGACCAATTTTAAACGTTTTACTCCGTAGACCTAGTAAAAGCTGTCATCTCGTTCATTTTGTCTGTTTCTGTCCCTCCTTTGTTGTAGTCGCTGTCGCAGTGGTGCAAAATTAGCGCGTACATGGCGATGCATTTCCTTTTGTTCGGCTAGCTTGTGTGCAGAATTGCAGAAAACAAGTTTCTACAAATATTTCTAACACATAGTATACCGTGACTAAACGGCTTTGAAATCCAGTTAACGTTTGTTAACGGTTATGCGCGCCATGGCTTTATAATATAGGTGACCGTGGGGTGTTTATTTAGCAGCACTGAGCTATGATTTGTATTAGCCATATGGTTAGCAGCATAAATATGTAACCTGTAGATAGCTTCAATCAAGGTAGTTAGCTCTGTGGCTTTAGTCCGCAGGCTTGTTTACATCCGGTTTTGTTTGTTCCTTTACAATCCTGCTTATCTGTGGATGATTCAGCTTGGAGCTGCGGACTTAAACTTGTTTCACTTTGATTACTTTAACAAGATTTTTGTCTTTGAGGATTACTTTTTTTGACTTTGGACTAACGGACACGTTTTGTGTTTTACAGAATTGTTTGGATTTATGGAAACATGTCAAAGAAACGGGGCAGGTAAGTTAAACAGACACATGCATAGTATCATTAAAATAAAATATACATTTAAATGTTTATATTTGACACTGTTATTAGGGTGTTAGCCCAAAGACATCCCCAAAAGTGATTTCCTCTAACAACAACAAAAAAAAACAGTTGCAATCTGTAAGGGTACAAGATCTTATGTGTAGGTTAAAAATATATATAATTACAAATATTTACTATATATTAAGTATTATGTTAAAAAAACAGAAAATGTTAGAACTGTAAATTTACAGTCATATGTTTATATTTCTATTTTTATATATTTTTTACTGTTTTTCAAGGCTGCAACGAAATTTGTTTTTGTTTTACACTTTTGTAAGCAAAATTACAAATAAATCTGTCTGTCTAATGCTTTTTAGGCCTTTTATTCATCTGGACCTTTATGCTGGTTTAAGTAGATTGGACTCAATTATCAAATCAGTTGATTCTTAACAAATATTAATTTATGCAAATAAGCAAATAAAATTGTGAAAATCCTATCAATGAGTAGAAAAAGAATCCATAAAGGAAAATAGGACTTTTTGTCTTCTTTCTAACCCTTTGCATATGGTGCTAGATTTGCACAATATATGGCAAATTTATTATTATTGTAATATTATTGTATGTGTTGCAGTATGACCACTGATTTTACTTGGGCTGTATTTAATGTCAACTTATTAAGCAGCATTTAAGGTCTCTGTTCCTGCGATATGCTTTGCAGAACTTGTTTAGTGGAGCATGATGGTTTCACAAAGCAAAGGGATGTTAAATGGTTTATAGTCATTAAGAAACTACAGTGGTAAATGTTTTAAATAAGACACTTTTCACTTATTTAATGTGAGTTATCTTTCAATTGCAACATTCATTGGTATTATTGGATGTTTTCCTAAAATAATGCATCCCTATGCTGTGAATAAATCTGACAATGGATAAATCTAGCAGCACTGTCCTTGCTTACATCTCATTACTGTGTGAAGGAGAGATAGACCCGCTCGATATTAATTTCAACTAAATGAGTAGCCTTATTGTCTTCTTTAGTGTGCTGTCTCTGGATATTATCATGCCTCCTGCATGACGTAGGCTTGTTTAAACCTGGTAGTATAACCCCAGCTGTGTTCTATGAATGTTCATTGTACACATCTGTGAAACTGTTGTCTTGTCTTTGTGCTTGCATGCTGATTTGTCTCTTAAATTTAGATTTCCATTTCATGAAATTTTAAACACTTTGATGAATAAAAAAAAGACTAAATTGATGTCTGACTTTCATGGGAAAAGACAAAAATTAACCTAAGAAAAACTTTTAATACCGTAAGCATAATTTGATTTTTTAACAAATTAAAATGACATGTTTTGAGACCTTATTACTGGTTCGATTGTTGTTAAATCTAATTTTAAGGAATTTTATTTCAATTCATTGTGAATTACTGCTTTTTTTTTACCCCATAAACATCAGTTATAGGATCCCCTTTTCTTGTATCAACTTCTTAAAATGCAAGGCAAGTTTATTTATAAACCACAACTCGGTACTAAGACAATTAAAAATTTCTGTACATGAATTAAACAGTAAAGTAGAATGAAAATAAAAGCAAGTAAAGATAAAAAATATGATAAAGTTACATAGTAAAAACAAATAAAACAGTTTGACCACAACCTTAACGTAATGATCCTGCAGTTAACAGTTAAAGACTGACTTGAATGTTATGGTTTTATTCTGTTGTTATCAAAGGAAGCGTAGCAGTGGAGAGCTGAGTGAAAGCTCGGCGTCAACCCTGAGCCCGGACCCGGATAACCTCCTGGGCCGCAGGATTCAGCACACTTGGAGGGAGAAGGGTAGTGTGACTAAATGGAAAGGCACCGTCCTGGAGCGCCTTAGTGTCAACAGCTCCCTCTACATGGTGAAATATGACGGCTTCGATTGCGTTTATGGCATCGAGCTCTTCAAAGACAGCCGAGTGTCCAACCTGCAGGTTTTGGCAGAAAAAGTTGGTAAGCATGTTGTGGTTTATAACTGTTTCTGAACTAGTTTAGATTAAACGTATCTAGTTTATGCTACTTGTAAATGTAAAAATCCCTTTATTGTCCCATGATGGGGAAATGCACCCTTTGCATTTGACCCATCCCCTTGGGGAGCAGTGGGCTGCCGTTGTGTGGTGCCCTCGGAAAACCGGGTACTTGCAACCTTCTTGAAGCATAACGCACTGCTCTAACCCACTAGGCCAATACTCCCCACCAGGGACCTTTAGATTACTGCTGCATATAAAGACGATAAAGATTGATGCTGATGCTTCAAAAACATACTGTCTTATTTGTCAAAAAGCGAAACAACATAAAGGATGTTTATAATTTCCCAAATTTTCTAAAAAGAAGAATTCAATCTATATTTTAATGGTTAAAAAAATATTTGAAAATCTGATATAAGGCTGAAATTGGGTAACATATATCAATTGTCTGTTTATTTCTCAGATGTTTAGATATTGGTGCTCCATATATCTATTTTGGATCCATAAAGCTTTCAGGCTTTCTGAAGGGACTCCTCTCTCCTTACAGTAAACAATAAGATCAAGGTGCCTCCTGGGGCCGAGGAGCTTGTGGGTCGAGCCGTGGAGCATCTGTTTGAGAAGGAGGATGGGGAGAAAAACGAGTGGCGAGGCATGGTGCTGTCCAGAGCCCCCGTCATGACCCACTGGTATTACATCACCTACGAGAAGGACCCGGTGTTATACATGTACCAGCTGTGGGACGACTACAAGGACGGAGACCTACGTGTCCTGCCTGAGTCAGGTACAGTAATGAGAGCTTTAGTGTCACATTTTATTCAACAGCTCTTTGTAGTTTAGATGTTTTTTTTAGAGAAGTGTTATAAGAAGAAGATGATAAAACACAGAAAAAAAAAAAATCTACAAAAATGTATGCAAATTATTTCTTGGCTCATGGTAAATAAACCCTTGGAAAAGGTTATTTTACCTCCCTTTTAGTTTTTTTTTAGTTTTAGAGCCAAAAATCACAAAGAAATCTGTTCGGGTTTTTTATTCCTTTTTTTTTTATGAAGATACTTTTTATGGAAAATCTGTCTTTTTTTTTTCGTTTTCTTTAACACTAATCCACTCCTTGGGCTTCCATCACTCAGAGGGACATCAGTTCAACACTTTTTGTTCTCAGATGTTACAAACTATACGTTCTGTGTGATATCACTAGTTGCAAACATCTGGTTAGTTGTATTTGTAATTTATTGTAAGACATTATTATTTACAAATATATTTCCCAGCTGAAATTTTGTTCTTAAAATTAAGGTAACCTCCCAGAGGGGATAATTGAAATTAAAGCTAGTTTTTGAAGGCAATACTTGTCATGTTATTATGAAACTTAAGAGACAGAACAAGATGGATTCATCAAATTTGAGAGGAGAGAAAATGTATTAGACTTTTAAGCCGTATCACCCAGCCTCGGTTATGAGTAACTATGATATGGATGGAAAATCAAGGAGAGTAATAATGAACAGAGAAACAACCAAGGGGTCTATAATCTCTGGATGAGCTGCTCCACAGCTCAGGTGGGAGAACATGACTACTAATCTTCCACTTAACAAATGTAGCTTCTTAAAAAGGAATTACAATAGAACCATTAAGTCTAATGCAACATTTTCATATTCTTGTTGTACATTTCTCTTACCTCTTCTACTGTGGGTTATTACGAACACGCATCCAAACATTCTTAACTTCAGTAAATGATCCTCGTAAATGTGAAGCAATTTTGCTGAACTTTCATTATATTTTCTGTTCCAGATGTTATTTCCATAGTAGCTAAAACTTTGACTGTTCTTTCTTTTGACAAAAAAAACCCCAACAAATTAAACCAGTGTTCCTTGGATACCAAAATGCCAGCTGCAGGTGTAGTGACCGATAGTTTTGTCATCAGAAAATAAAAATGTTATGTTTAATTGAAGAGTTGCATATTTCGGTACATAATAGCCCCATTTAAACTACCTTTTTGAAACCGTGCGGAGATCGGTCCAAACACAGTAACCGAGTTAACTGTTGAGTGTAAATGGCACGCAACACTGAACCGTACCGTGTCAGACACAACCAAACCACGCTAAACTGGTACTAGTTCATCAGTAGGGATCAGCGCGGTTCAGTTCTGACTCAGTACTCAGATAACAAAGAGGTCATGAGCAGACCGCGTCATCTCCTTACAGTCAGCTTCCGTAATCATGAAATTTCATACATTCATAAAAATACTAACTTCCCTACCGTGCCACACGATTTCCAGTGATGATTCTGCTTAGCAGTGTGATGAACAGATGAACGTCAGTCGTCGTGTCCTTTGTCTGTAAGCCCTGATTAGACTATTGTTTGGCCTATCCAATTCCCAAAAGCTGACTCTGTCTACTACTTTTCTACTCTGTCAAGTAAATTCACCAAAGGCTGCCTTCTTCACCTGAATCTCTACAAAAAAAAAGAAATATCACAATTATAACCAAACTTCCCCAATGTTATGGGCGCCGCCTTCGTTAATTTGCTTGTTCACCTCTAAAGAGCAATAGTACCATAGATCATCACTAGGAGGAGAGGAACCGTGCTAGTGTGGTGTACAAACGGTCATAAGGAACCGAGCTTGGCGCGGGTAACTGATCCAAGCTTGTTGCAAACTCGGCACAGATCGGTTTCAGAAGGGTGGTTTAAATGGGGCTTTTGATGCAGCCTAATAAAATGGACAATTGCTTCCAAGTAAAACAAATGTAGTCATTTTGTGAAAATCTTTTTCAGATTTGTTCATATCTGAAAGATTAGAAATAGAGGAAAAATTATGAATACGACATTTTATCATGAATAACTCAAACGGACAATAAATAAAAGTGTTTGTATGAACAGTTCTTGCATGAGGCCTGATAATGTTTAAGGAAAACTTTGATTGAAAAATATAAGAACTTCAGTTTACTCAGTCATCTACAGAAGCTGTAGTACATACAAAGCTTGATTGTCTCAATAACTTTGTGCTTGCACCTCATCTTGTCTTGATGTGGAAAGGGCGACACATGACTCTGAACACTGCATCCTCACAATGAAACATGGTGGTGGCAGCATCATGCTGAGCTTTTCTTTAGGAGGGATATAAGCTGCTCAGAGCTGATGAACAAAGCTAAAAGATGAAAAATTAGCCTAAGCAAACAACCAAACAAGGAAATGGTTTAGATCAAAACATATGTCAGAATATTCCAGTAAATAAACCAAAATAGGAATAAAGACTCTGTTATTTTACTGCTCTTCATTCAATTTGATTAGGCTGGTATGCAAAGGTAGAGCAGAATTAAAGACTTGTAGTTATATTTGTAGCAAATGGTGGTTTTCCATATGGGTTAAAGGGGCAGAATACAAATTAATGGAAGACCTGTCAGGGTTTTTCTATTTTTGTAAGATAACTTTAAAACCATCTATCTTTTACCATCTATTTTATAATTAAGTGCTATTTTTTGTTGTCAAGTAACATACAATCCAGATAAAGTTTTTAACACAAAATACACTTAGTAACCTAACTTCTGTAATGTGATAGGCATCGCTTCATCAACACGCTGTTCAAAGTCTGAATCAAACACATGCATCCATGTAGGTAGTTTAATTCCATGTTAAGACTGCAAATGTTGTTTTAACAAGCTGCTATAAACTGTGTTTGAGTTGTATCGATCTTATTTTACCCACTGCTTATGTTTGGTCTTCCAGAGAACAAACACCTGCTGCCGGCAGACAGGAAGCCAGGCGAGGAGCCAGAGAACCTTGTGGGTAAACAGGTGGAGTACGTCACCGATAACGGCCTGAAGAGGACAGGCCTGGTCATCTACCAGGTCCCGGCAAAGCCCACCGTTTATTACATCAAATATGACGACGACGTCCACATTCACGTCTACGACCTGGTGAAGACCACCTAGGAACTGACTGTCCCTGTTTCAGCATTTCACTTTAAGTTGGCTCTGGCCTGTCGTTACCTGGTCAAGTGTTAAAGATGGAAGTTTTTCCGAAGCAGGAAGAGAAATATCAAACATCAAGACCCAAGATTTTTTTTTCTTATTCCCCTACCGACTTGCTTTACTCTCATATTACAACACTTTTCATCTATTTTTTTAATTATTTTTATTAATCTTCAAGTTAAACTTGATTTATAACAATTATATTTTTTTCACTGTAAATAAATCATGTCTTAAGACCAACAAGTGAAGTGGAGCTAAACATGTGCTTTAGTTTAATCCCATTTTTTTATTTCACTCATAAACTCCACTTTGACTCCTATAATAAACAAATCAAAGGAAGAGACGGTAATTTTCCTGCTTATCCATCTTTGTTTTACTCTGACTTCATTTCACATATTTATTTTCTTGTGGTGCATCTTGCCGTGTTTCTGGTACCAAAACAGGAACTCGGCTGTGCTTTATGTCACTGAGTAAGCCTCAGTATGTTCAATATTGAAGTAAAACTCGTTAATTATTGTGATCATTTTCTCCATCCCAGTGAACTCCACTTTGAGTTGAAGTGTGACTGCATTCAT
The DNA here is from genome assembly GCF_000732505.1 of Cyprinodon variegatus. Lineage (NCBI taxonomy): Eukaryota > Metazoa > Chordata > Actinopteri > Cyprinodontiformes > Cyprinodontidae > Cyprinodon > Cyprinodon variegatus. Next base: position 57,929 of record NW_015151114.1, read on the forward strand.
GAGACTGTGTCTCAAGTTGTGAATAGAAAACAGAGTGATCTTAAAAAAAAAGAAGCAATGTATCATATCTCTGTTTAGTTTCATCATGTAAACTGTATGTTTTCTACACTATGATCGTGTATCAGAAATACTGATGTTCATGTGGGGCTGTTTCAAACTGTTTGTGCTGCACACTATCTAGTTGGATTTGGCTACTTACATTGCTCAGTATTTTTTAACTTGCATCTTTAGTATTTGCCAAAAAAAAAAAAAGAAATACTACTCAATGTGACCCTGACCATGTTTTTGTCCATGTAAATATAATAAAACATTTTTATGAAAATAACTGTTTGGTTGAAAATCTGTTCTCGTTAAATCTGTTCTCGTTGCATCTTTTCCATGTGCATGGTTCACTTTAGCAATCCACAGTCTAAAACCATGACAGGTTAATTGAGGTATCTAGATTGAGCTAAGATGTGTGCAATTATTTGTTGATGAGTGGCTTTTCAGTCCAGGCTTTATTTCCCTTTGGAGGCTGTAAATATACTTGCATATAATTGTTTGAGTAGATCATTCTCTAAGAAGATATCAGGAAGAGATTTGTAGAAATCCACAATTCTGATCCGTGGGTTAAATATCCAGACGTCTAAACCTGTAAGGTTTATATTATGCTATAAAAAGAGGCAGTGTATTTTAGCCTCAGTTAGCTTAATTGTTTCTGAATCTGGAACTATGACAAATGTAAGTTAGGCTTAAAAAAAAAGCTTAAAGGCTTAGTGTAATTCATAATATATGCTAATCCTTATTATTCTGGCAAATGGTTTATGAGAGAAGAAGTTCTGCTTGATTTAGGTTAGAGAAAACTGATCCAGGTCTCAAACATTCTCCGGTCATCCACCTGCAGTAGAAATAGTTTCCGTTTGAATGGAGTGACTTAAATACACTGCAACATCTACAGTAGTGAAATATTTACGGGTTTCACTGCTACAGGCAGAAAAACTTCCACTGTAACCCTGGGTTTACCAAGTCTATAGCTTAGGTCATTAGGGAGGATGATGTAAAGCAGGCATGTCAGGAGTTGGTCCTTAAAGCTGCTGAAGTGTAGGAACATTGGAAACCTGCTCCAATTGTCTCAGGTTTGAAGAAGGCCTTTTTCCAGAAGGCATGTTTCAGCTCCAATGATGCTCAATAGGATTTATCGAAGGCAATGTCAAAAAAAAGTCCTATGTTCTCCTGTTGGCTGTTTTTAGCTGTGAGTTTTAGGCCATTATCCTGTTGCAGACCCATTACCTAAGACTGGGAACAAGCTTTCTGATACTGGGCAGCAGATTTGTCTTTAGAACCCCTTGATAGTCTTAGGATTTCATGGGACCCTGCAGAGGATGAAGACACCCAGTGTCGATGAAGCAAAGCATTCTACAGAGCATAACATAGCCTCCTCCATGTTTCATACTAGGGACAGTGTTCTTTTCTTGATATGCATAGTTTTTCCTTTTGTGCAAAAAGTTAAGTTTTTGTCTTCTCTGCCCATAGGACATTATCCCAGAAACTTTGTGGCTTATCAACATGTAGTTTTGTGTGAATTTATCATTTTCTTTAATGGGTGGGTATGTAAACTTTTAAGAACAACTGTACTTTGCATTTTAAGAAGCTTTGTTATGTTTAGGGGGACAGGCTTACTTCCACACACATGATAAATGAGCTTAGCCTTAGACACATCATATTCAGCAAAGAATTCTGCTCCATTTTTATTGTTCAAAAGTGTTTTACCCTCTACTGTGTGTGAAATATTCATTTTTGAAAACATGTATTTCAGGAATTTATTAGATATAGTCTAAAGCGTCCTGAAAAACATTTTTTTTTTTGCCTGTCACGAAGAGCACAGTTTCAATCAGAGCTTCAACCTTACTGCAGCTTGCTCCATTGGAGTGAGAGAACGGTGAAGGACAGATTCATCGGGGTGACTGAGTTTGGAAATGCGTTAATGATTTCTGAGGTGCAGCTTAGCTTGAGCATTCATACAAGTTAGCTGGTGTTTAAAAAAACAGAGAGGTGTTAAGTAAATTGAGAAACTTATCATTTCATTTTTTTTTCATTTCAGGAATTATTTGATTTCTCCTGTTCAGCTAATTGATTGCATAATTAGTTGAACAGCTGGCCTCTTTCTTTATACATATTCTATAAACATTGAAGCAAAAAAGATAGAGTCAAACTTCTATTTTTATTCTGTTCTTATTTTTGCATTTTGTGTATTATGTGTATGTGTAAATCAGAAGCTACATGATGATGTATGAAACTATCCAGAAGTGCTAGGGATGGTTGATGATGATAAACATGTGCAAGGCTACACTAAAATAAAGCCTCCTTTTATTGTTATAGTCTGATAAAGGAAGGATTTTATCCAAAAAACAAATGACAATAGAGAACTTTAAAGTTTTACTGCATTTTTAAAGCTGTATACTTCTCTTTGTTTTAAAATATATAATTTTCCTCCCCTGCACCGAGGGCTCTGTTATTAATTAGGAAAGTATTTCTCCTAAATCACAGTGCATGAATAAGTGACATTTAATCATGGCACTTAGTGACAAATTACCAGTCATTTTGATATCTTGGGGTAATATTCTAGATTACAACCAACTCTGAAACAACAGTTTCAGGTTGTGGCCCACAAAATATGATCTTTATTGAGCTGAGAGCCCAACCAATGCTGCTTAAAGTAAACCAGATTTACTTTCAAGCCAATGTAAAAGGGTCTTTAGTAAGATCAAACTTTGTACATGTACACCACTCCTATTTACTCAAGACCAAGATTTTATTATCAACGCATATAAAAGATGTTAAAATAGGGGGTAATTATCACATAATAAATAATTATTATCACATAAGTATATATTAATATTTTTTATGTGGATTATCTAACCTTTTTACTTTATGGTCCCAGTTTTGGGAACCCCTTTCCTAGAGGAAACAAATTGATTTAGTGGAAGAATAAGATGAAATCAAAACAAGAAAGAAAACAAATTCTGGGTGCAATTAAAGTTCGAAATTAATCTTAAAAGGCTTTTTGTTTTCATGAGATTGTGTGTAGAGCTAATGAACAGCTTAACCACAGAGCAAAAACAATAAATGAAAAACAACTCAAAAGGAAAGCAAATTCAGCCTCTGCTGCTTTTAAAAGTCAAGTATGTACCAGTCAGAGCTATCTTGATGTCTGCGACAAAACATTTTTTAAGCTCTTTATAATCAAATTCCTGATTAGCTTTGGCTTTTAAAGGCCAATGAAATTAACAGAGAGAAACGACCCCAAATCACACACCCCCAACACTAAACCAGCTCTCTCAGCAGGGCTTAATTAGCTGGTACATGGATTCTATGGAGCATTTGGTCCTGGGGATAATTATAGCCTGGCTTACAACTGGTAAACCAGGTTTCTGGTTGTTTGTAGCTAAAAATATCTGGTTGTAGTGGATGACGAAGTACTCAAAAGTAGTACTTGAGTGAAAGTATTAATACTCATTGTCAAATCTTACTCAACTGCAAGTATAAGTTACTTGATCAATAATCTCAACATATTGAAGTACCTATTTTTGAAAATACTTAAGTATTCAAAAGTACATGCACTTTAAAGTACTAACGTATTTAGAAATACAAATTACATTTTTTATAGAACCTAGAACATTTTTATAGAACCTTTATTATTATTTTTTTTAACAACAAAACGAAAAAAATAGTGTCTTGATTCTCCTCAAACTTTCACCAGGGAATAAAGGTTTAAGGTAAAATCTATTACCACAAAGAAACAACTCTGCTTTAAGAACTCATCCTCCTGAACAACCCTAGCCACATTGCCTAGTTGTTCAGGAGCCGACTAACACCTTTATAAAATTGATGAACTACAAATAAAGTCTGCCCTGGGTTTTGTGCATTTATGAAACATAATTAAATCTCTAAAACAGCAGTGCCCAAATTCAGGGCTGCTGTCTTACATGTTGAAATTGCATTTTAAGAAAGAAAAACAGCAACAGCAGGTTACAAAACTAAGCTGATCCAAAAGGAACAAGTAACTAACAGCTTCCTAGAAATGGAGAGGAGTAGAAAGTACAATATTAGACTTGGAAATGTACTGAAGTGAAAGTTATAAGTACCCCCCGAAAATGACTCAAGTAAAGTAAAAATACTATAAAAAAAAAAACAAAAAACAAAACAAATGGTGGTACAATACTATAAAAAAGTACTTAAGTACAGTTATCATGTAAATGTATTCTATTACTTTCCTCCACTGCTGGTTAATGACTAATCTCTGGTTCACCACAGATGAGAGTTTCTCTGTTACCTTTAGAGACAGTTTATATTTTGTTCAAGGTTCCTCTATTCTGATCTAGAAGGTCAGGTGTCCTGCACTTTGCTATCTGTTGCTACTTCAACACAACACAGTCAAATAATTAGGTTATTAGCAGGATTCTGGAAAACTGGACTGCATGTTGAGAGGATAATTTATCCATTTGATTCAGGTGTGGAAGCAGAGACATGGCTAAAAGGTGCTGGACCATAATTAAGGAAGCTTGCATAGCTCATCAGTTAAGCGGTCCATCAGGAATCCCTTTTTGGATCTTTTATGCTGTCCTTGCAATCTATTTTGACCATATTTTGTTAATTGTTTTGCTGATGCAGTAAAACACAGAGGCCACAGCAATATTTTCTGAGCTCTTATGAACAAGAGAGTCATTTCATAATTTAAGTATTTAATGTATATATATATTTTTTTTAGTTGTGAAGAATCTTTTTTTTGTGATAACTGGCTGCTTTTTTATTTGGATTAAGAGATGGTAAATGTTGTCAAATGGAGGTTTTCATTGGCTTCATAAAACTTAAAAAATATTTGGCTCTGTTTTCTTACCTTGGGTCCTAAACCTATTGTGCTTTATATGTCAGTGTAGTTTAATTCCCCTGCTTTATTTAGCTTATTTAGATTAAAGCAGGCCGTGTGAATCTCCGGTTTCGCAATATTTATACTATTTACTTTTTCCTCCATTTCCACATTGATTTTAAACATGTATCAAATTTTATGAATTTACATGATTTTTGGTGTGAACCTCTTAGCATTAAAACACATATTCTGTTTCTCTTTTTGCAAAATCCAGATTAAGATACAGGGCTGATTGAGCTTTTTTAGTAGCTGCATAGTTTAGTTGAACATAGAAACATTTAAGAGGCTCTGAAAAAGACTGAAAAGGACTCTTTGTCCTTCAACTTGAATGCAATGTTAGACCTTGGATAAATATTATGCTCGTTCTTGGGCTAAAGTGTCTGCATTGTCAATTCACTCCAGCAATTTATGTTTTATACATTTCTATAGTGTTTGAATGTCTTGTTTGGGCAAATTCTGAATCATTATCTTTCAACTGTTGTTTTAAATAATATTCTAACTAGCAATATTAAGGTATTTTAAATCATGTTGCTGAAAGTAAACTCAGTATCTCTTCGAATCTCTTCGAAATCAGCGTGAAAAAAATTATTATGATAATTTGTTATATGGAAGTTCGATGTTTTTATGTAATCTATGGTTACAAAAAGATCACTATACTTTTAGTAAAACTGAAAAGATTGATAGAAGCTGATCGACAAATTCATAGTTTTCTCATGAGGCCTAATTAGAGACAATAATTTGAACCTAGTTCTTCACAGGTTTTGAAATGTTAGAATAAGCAAAGTGTTAAATAATTAAACAAATGAATCATAAACTTAACAAATCTAAAATGACTCACAAAGATGAACAACTAGTTATTCTACAAACTAAGAAAATGTTCTTTTATCAGGGAGAAAGAACTCGGACTATGACAACTAAAACTAATAGTGAAAATATTTTTAAAAGTTTGCTAGATGATAGAATTTTATGAATTTCTACAGCAATAGCTCACCCTAGTTGCACATTAAGGCTTTTTGATTTAATTATGACGCCTGTTTGCCTATTATTCTTTGATTCTTTGATTTACCCTTTTTTGTGTTTGTTAGTAAATAAATTCCTTATGTATTTACCTGTAGAAAACTACTTGACTGGAGGTAGATTATTATGCAGGTGCGCTATGAGAAAACAAGGAGGTAATGGAGCCAAACAGGTCGGTCATTCTCCAGCAGGTGGTTTAAATTAAAAAGGGAAAACTCCCTGTGTGATGCTCAGCACATGTCCAAATTGGGAAAAGGAAAATTGAAATCTTTTAAAATTATTTTGCAGAAAGAGAGAAATGTGGTTCCACATACTAGGAAAAACTTCCATTGCAGCTAAAACTTGTGGCTATGTAGCGTAATTTACTCTGATACATTTTTAATTCCTGTATTTCTCTTTTTACCTCCGTCAAGGAGGTTCTGTTGTTTGGAAAATCAATCAATCTATCTATCTATCTATCTATCTATCTATCTATCTGTCTATCTGTCTGTCTGTCTGTCTGTGTAGAGGATAACTCAAAAATGTATTGATG
>NW_015151114.1:66780-84175 GCF_000732505.1 Cyprinodon variegatus
ATATATATATATATATATATATATATATATATATATATATTCAAAAACCAAGTATGAAAGCTCTCTTTGAAACAGTCTTCCTCCTCTTTTTGATGTTATTATTACAGGACCTTCCTGAGAAAAACCTTGAAACTTTGTCTGTATTCCTATTGGCTAATAAACAAATGCACTTGACTCTTTTGTGTTGCTAAGCAACGGAAGCCAGTCCCTGTTTTTTTATATATGAAAAACCAGGATGCTGCCAATCTGGAGACTTGCGGGGTGCAGTGTGCAGGAGAAGCTGCTGTGATGCATTTCTAATTCCATCCTTGCCAGCTTTTATTGGTATAAAGAGCTGAAGACACTGGCAGGGGTCAGCCTCATAGAGGGACTGCTTTAAGCCACCAGTGTCATTGGAGATTAAGACCTTTTATTGTTTATATGTTACCTCTGTTTGACTCCTGATAGCTTTTGAATTCAATAAAGCTACACCATTTATTTGTGATTTATTAGGTTCTAATAGAAGTACATGATGTCTGGTCGGTAAAAGCAGGATTGGGACCATGTTCATTAGGAATAACAAAGACTGGGATACTGTCAGCTCAGTCATGCAGGTTTCCTGGTAACGAGCAAAGATAAGTATATGCAGTATGTTTTTTTTTTTTTTTGCTGGGTTTATCTTTTCAAATTAATCTGTATAGTCTCAAGCCAAAGCTGATATAGGAATTATGATTTTGTCCATGTCTACTGTGCTTCTGTTGCCTTTTGATACTCAATAGCCTTATATTGGACTTACACATTATCTATTCTTGCAAAGCAGGAGGAGAAAACACCTTTTAACTCCACCAGGTGCCTAATGTATACTCTTTTTTCTCTTCATTAGGCAGATTTCTTTACATTGTGTAAGATTAAATAAGATTAGATGCTGATACTGTTTATTTTGAGCAGGGAGCAGGACTAGTGTGCGCTGCATTATCCTGCTTAGTCTTCAGCAGGTATCTTGTGTTTGCTCAAGGCTGTTTACCAATATTTATATGAGCTTACCAGAGGCCTCATATGCAAACTGAACACTGACTTTGAGGACAAATAAAGGGTAGAAAACAAGGTGCAAGACTCATTATATATGTTTCATTGCTTTTTGCTGTCTCTCTGTATATATTAATGGTTAACTTATGTCCCTGAGTTTCTAACTTGCTCAATAATGTGCATTCACACATTCTGATCTGCTCTTGTGGTTAAACCTGAAATTTAGCTAAACGTTTATTTGATAATTTCCTACTTTGAAAAAGCGAAGGTAAGTTACCAAGGCTGATTTTTCCATTTACAATAAGCTATGCTATTTATATTTGATCTATAGTAATAATATAAGTGATGCATAAAGGCAACAAATGGCTATAGCTTAGGCTGCCATCAAATAACATGCCTGATTGCACTTTTAAAGTACCTTACACTCATGTCTCCTCTGATCATCCTGTCATGATGGTGTTTGTGCTGAAGAGAAAAACATCTGGAACACATGTAAGATTTTTAAAGGTTTATTTTACTTTATAATGGAGTTAGAATATATGTTTATAGGCAGTTCGTGTTATGATATATCAGAAATAATTTCAGGAAAATCTGTTATAAAGGTATGCACTCTGGAAATGGGAGGAATACAATAGCACAAAGCTGCTTCCCTTCTTTTTTTTTCAAGGCACTTTATGACATAATTACAGTTTTTCCCTGAGCAGCTTTCACCACACGATTCAGTACCATGCCTAAATTATGCTTTTTGATTGCAATTTTGCCGGTAATTAACATTACTGAGCGCTGGTTCGCACAGAGACTGAATCAGAGCGTTTTAGGGGGATTTTAAAGGGCAGCAAGCTGGTGAACAAACTGGAAATCTTGTCATTAACGTCAGCACCATCTGTGCATGCAGGGGTGCAAAGGTGATGCATGCTGAAGGGCACTTGCTTGTGCTGAGAGGTAGACTGGGACTTGTTGTTCTTTGATGAGTGTCACAACAAAATCACTAGTCTTCCACTCAGCATCACCAATACTTCATCCCAGCTTCGACTGCATCCACAACGTTGTGCATCAGTCTGAAAGAAAAAAAAAGAAAATTGAAAACTTCAAACTGCTTTCTGATTGGGGTCCTGGTCCTTAATTTGTGCCATGGAGTGAAATTAGGAATTAGAGGCATTTGCTGCACACAGCATGTGTCACTGTTCCTGCAGAGCATGAGCTCCCATCGTGTCAGGTTGTGAACTTTAGTCGCCGATGGAAACGGTACATGCAATCCCCATCTCTGCTCTTTCCTCAACCTATTTCTCTCTGAAGCCTGTTGACATTCCATCCTTCCTTTGTTGTTTTAATGCCAACCTTTCAGCTCCTCTCAGAAGAGTGAGATAGGAGGGGTGCTGGGGTTGCGCAGAGGGGTAGGGGGACACAGAAAAAGAGAATGAGGATCACAGCACAGAAATCTTACACTGTGCACAACTAAAAGCTTACGGAGGGGGGTTTTGTGTGTTCCTCTGTCTAATAGGACACATTTGGAGTAAAAGAGAGAGAACAGACGTGGAGAATGTCCTGCATCCCCAGTATGTGTTTGAGCTGGTAGCTATGCAACAAGACTGGGAGCGAGTAGGAGTGGGGGGATGGGAAGATAGGGACCAGTTTAGTGAGAGGAAGGAAGTGAGGCAAGAGGGTAAAAGGGGAGGAGGGTCTTTGAGTGCAAACTAGGAAAAAAAGGACAATTCGTACTAATAGGAAAACCTGTTACAGATAATCATTAACAAACTTAATTTTTTCAGTGTCGATTTAAAGTAAATTAGGCAACTTCCTCTAAAGAATAAAAAGACCTGCTCAAAAGCATCAATTCAAATGCTAAGTACAAAAATCAATGGATGTGGTGGTGTGATCAGCAATAAGCTTAAACATTGAGGGGAAAAAAGAAGCTGTTATTTCCCTCCGATCGGCAGGTTGGAGGGAGTGGAATGATTGGCCACAGACGTGGGAGCTGTCCAGTGTCTCGGTGCTGAATGACGCCCTACTATTCCTCCATCTCCTCCTCAGCTCTTCGCCTCGGCCCAGGAAGAAAAGAGAAAACATGCCACCTGTTGCTGCACCCAACTTTTCTCTCAGGAGGCTAAAAAAAAAGCCAAAACACATCTGATATCTGGAATATAAAATCTGTCATCGTTACAAAGTGTTTAAATGTTCGGTTTCGCCTTTTTTTCTGCTTTCTTTTCCTTTTCTTCTCGGTCTCAAATCACAGCTACACGTGACGACATGATAAACACTTATTTTTTTCCTTCAGGCGAGGCTAAAGGAAGAGGGGAAAGGCTGTCATTTTACATTCACGTTAGAACCTTTCAGCATTTTGCTTTTTTTCTTTTGATAAACAGATTTTATTTGCGTTTAATCGAAAATAAATAAAAATAAAAAGCTTGTCTTTAAAGCGCCAACATTCTGCAAAAGAAGCAAACCAGACTGTTTCTGTTTTATAAATCATAATACAGTGTATCAAATACTCACCGATTAATTATTCCGACGAACCTGAGCATCCGAGGCCTGTGCTGTTTTACTGTTTGCGTTTTTTCCCCCCAGCTTTTCTTTCTTACAGCCACAGTCTAAGCCCTCCCATCCGAGCTCCACGTAATGGTTATCGTGATGTTACTGGGTAAGCTGGAGGAAGATGGATCAGCCGTGTTTATATACGTCTGCTGCCCGGAGGAGACAAGGAGGAGGTGGGACGATGCGGAGTGACGACTGAGCGAGGAGACCAATTGACGTGACTTTTATTTATTTCTTTATTTTTATTTTTTTTAGACGACGTTAAGGGTGTGGCCCGAACCGGTAGCCAAATCACATTTTATGAAGGTTATATCTATGAATAAAACATATGGCCAATGAGGCGGGATTTCTACGGAGGATGTTGATATTGCCAATATACTGTTTCTATTTCAGGAGGTTATTTTTATTTTAATTAATTTTTTTTGTTCCTGTAGGTCTGAGTTAGTGTAATATCATTGCTATGATTTTAGCTGGTAATTGATTCTGGTGAAGAAATAATGAATAAATAATATAAAAATAACACAAAGGCAACAATGCCTGACTCTGAGTTCAGTTTAAGTCCAGCTGTTTTGGCCTCAAGGGTTTGTTGAAGAATCATAATGAACAAGAAGCTTCATGAAGACAAAAAATCACAGCAGAGAAATAAGGCAAAAAGTTGTATTGATATTTTAAGGAGAGTTTGTTATGAAAGGTCATAAGGTTTATTGCAGCATCGTAATACAAATGGTTAATTATGTAAAAACAACAATGACAACAATTCTACTTAAAGGCACAGGATGTTGAACCCAGGGAGAACCCTGGCATAGAATGGGCAGAGAATGGGTAGGCAAACAGGAGGATGTAGGAGAGAATAATGACATTCAATGAGTTTGCCTATATACTGAGGGAGGTGAAGAGATAAGTGAACCAAACTAAGAGATTTATCGATGCAGCTGAGCTGAGCTGAAACACAAAGAAACTATCAATAAAGGAGAACAGAGAGAAAAAGAAATGTTTCTAAAATGAACACAGAAATAAAAGAGCAAAACTTTAAGTATATAACAAAGAATTGATTAAAGCATAAAAGACAAATCACCCAAACACCTTATGATTGTGACAATATCCCAAATGTTGAACATCTCAGAGTCCTAATCAACCAAGACAAGAGGACTATTAATCAGATAGAACAGAAGTTGTCATCTTTGGACCAGGAACTTTAAGAGAAATTGCTCCTTTAGAGCCGCAGAGATCCACAGTTCAAGGAGAGAAATCAGCTAACGGGACAAATACTGGTTTCATGCTCCTTCATCTGGCCTTTGAAGAAGCTTAAAATATATGTAGCTGTTGAAAAAGAAAACCCATAAGATGAGCAATTTAAAGTTTGCGAAGGACACAGCAAGCATGACTGAGAAGAAACTAATGAGACTAGAGCTGAACCTTTGCACTGAGATTATAAATGCTTTGTGTTGAAGGAAAACTACCACTTTAGATAAAAATTAACAAACCAACTCCACGGTAAAATGCAGTGGTGACAGCTTAATGCTCGGAGCTTGATTTTCTTTAGTATAGAAAGGGAGAATGGTAAATAAATAGTGGTTAAAGCAGTGTGCTTGTGATCTGAGAAGGTTGCAAATACCAGTTTGATCCCCACAGCCTCCACTATGGCTCCCTGAGCAAAACCTGTAACCCCTGATTGCTCTCCAAGCGCTAAACAGTGGGAGCCCACCGCTCCCCAAGGGGATGGATTAAGATGCAGAAGTGAATTTCTTCATCGTGAGATCAAGGATGTTACATTTTTGTTAAATTTTATATTATTTAAAAAAGAGCTAATCATAGTCCAAATCTGGAAGAAAGCCTGTTTTTTTGTTTACAAAGATGTGAGACTTATGAGTGTTTATCTTCCAGACAAATGGTAAGAAAAAACATACAGCCGAAGCTCCTACTGAATAAATCAATATTCCTATTGAAATAAAGTACTTTCATGAAACAAGTAGTCTAGTTAAGGTCCAGGCCCAAACGTAAGTCATTCAATATGTAAGAAACAGGTGAATACAAGGCAACTAGGTTATCATAATAAATACTTTTGGATGATCTTTCATACAAAGTCCCAATAACATACATATAAAATATTGGTTGTAAAATGTTAAAATTTGAAAAATGTAAATCAATATGAATATCTTTTTAGGGTACTGGGGCTACTTAAATCAAAATATGGTCTGGGATAAAGTTTAAAGATAAAATGTGCAATCTGTTGAGGAGAACAGGGGACCTCTAAGTTAGTTTTGATTTACGACAAAGCAGATAAATGTGTTGCCCTTGGCTCAAACCACACAAAAACAGTCACTACACTGCACTTTTATAAAGCTAGTAAAAGATTATAAAACTGTAGTGAGACTTTTGTCATTGGAAATATGACAAAAATGTTGCTTGAAAGAATTTACAGAACTATTTATAATGGAGGAATTTAATTTGAAGCTGTGCATCCTCTTCTATTATGCCCTGACAGTCTACAGGTACTTTATAACATTAAATAAGCAATATATTTAAAGTGAACATTTTTTACCTTTGAGAGAAAATTGAGTTCCAGGAGAGTAATTAAATTAAAAGAATAGAGTTTTCATAAATAACCAAATGCGTGATTTATATTATGACTGCTCCTTACTCAGCCCAGCTGGAGCTAAAAAGGAAACTTAAAGAGATACAAAAAAAAAAAAAAAAAAAAAAAAACTAAATACAAATTAAAAATTTCATGCTTTTTCTTTTTTAAATTCTGAATGTTATTTTTTAACCTGACTCTGCCAGATGGATTTGCTCCGCATATCCATCTGGAAACCTTCCGTTGAAGTAATTTTGGGAAGGGGCGAAAATACTGGTTANTCCGCATATCCATCTGGAAACCTTCCGTTGAAGTAATTTTGGGAAGGGGCGAAAATACTGGTTAGCTGATTGGCCTATGTTGGTGATAGACGGGCCAAATAAACCAATCAGATCAACGAAGCATATGACGTACTAACAGAGCGACGACAAAGAGGAGCCAATTGATAGATCAAACTCTTGTCGAGAGAAGAGCGAAAACATCTTTTCCTCTGAGAAAAGCCTCCAGAGCAGTGTTTACCTCTTCTTTCAGTGAAGAAATACTCCAATAAAACTTGCTCGATAGCCACTCTAACGCTAGTTTCATCGGCTGAAGCCGCCATGTTCTTTAGACTGAACTGTCGCGCTTCTCGTTGCGTCACACCTCAACCCGCCTCAAAGCCAACGCTGATTGGACATTCGTTTGGTGAACGGCTCCAAATTTTCTCTAACGGAGAGTCTCCAGACTGATCTGCGAATGAAACCTTGAAAGCTTGCGAGATCAGTATGGTCTCACGAGGCTAGTTATTTTTATGAAATAGTAAAATATGTCTTACCTAAGCTTGTGTGAAAAAGCAGTCACATCTATACAAAAACTGTAAAGACCATCAGAGGTCCTGAAGGGCTATAAATAAAAAACACTTTATAAGAACTATATGAAATTGTTCTTAGAAATCATGATGGTGAAGGTTCTGTCAAATGTTTGACTTCTGGGAGCTGCTGCTTCCAGAAACCTCTATGGCTCAAATGTACAACCAGTGAATCTGTATCTAATGAAATTAAAAATACAGGATTAACCTTTTTTCATATTAGGCTGAAACAGGCTTTCAGCATTAAAATCCAGTTTTAATTTGCTTTGCTATAATTCCAGATCGATGATGACCAAACACTAATTTCAAAGCTTTAAAAGAGAAATCACAGAGTAAATAATCTATTCTTCTTATAATACATTTGCCATGGAAAAATATCACAGCCCCTTGGGTTTCACACTATGGTATATTGAAGCAGTTGGACTGGAATACATCCTCAGATACATTAATCTTAGCACCTTTCCTGGCACATGCAGGGCAGTTTATAGCTGGTTTCTATCTAATGGCCAGACACAGTGAGGCCACAACAAACAGACTTCACCATCTTAAAACTGCTGCATTCTTACAATCATCACAGTGGTTTATATGGTCTCTACAATAAACCTTCACATAATAATCATACAACTCCACACAGTTTACTTTTATCACAGCAAACCAAAATATACTGAAATGTCTTTGAAAGACTTGCTAAACCATAGGCAGCACTTTTCACAACATCTGATTTATACCAGTTTGTTTAGCTCTTCTTTCGCTTTAAGGATGATGCAATATCAATCATACTGTGCAACTGGACAAAAAAAGATGCCTTTACAACATTTTACCTAACATTTCAGAAAATTAGCCATTTCTGTGTTTACTCTGGAACCTGTCACTGAAACAGAATTTGCATCTTTCTCATTAAAGGTTTGCAATCTAAATAAAAACAAACATCTACTTCATCAGATAGGTTATTAACCCAGCCACAGGTGTGTTGACTTTTTAACAGTTTCAGAAAGTTAAGTTTTATCGATAGATAGCTTTAAGATAGGCTGGTTCACATCACAAAATAAAGGCTATGATTAAGAAAGAACATTGAGTGGAATTTTTCAAATATTTTTTTGAGCCAGAGAGTTAAAACTTTGCACAAACAGAGTTTTTCCAAAAGGACAATGACTCCAAAGATATCAGATTAGTTAAAAAGAGGCTTAAGAACAACAAATTCACAGCTTTGGAGTGGCCATTAAACAGCCCTGATCTCAATCCAACACAAGGTTTGTTGGAACAGGTGACAAAGTGTGTGACCAAGGCAACCTGTTGGGCTACCAACCAATGTCCTTGCTGATATTATTAGTTATTTTTAAGCTGCTGAATACTGCAGACAATTCAACCTTTTCCAAAATCAGCAGAGGTTACAGGTCTGGCAAAGTTTTAATGTTTTTTTGATCATTTCATGTGTTTAGGAGCAAATTCCACCTAATTTCTAGCTTTTAAGTTGTTGTTTATAAAGCTAAAACAAACTTTATTTCACTAAATGTTTAACACTAATATAATGTTAACATTTATGTTTCGTCATCCAAAGAGCAATTTAACGTGAGTACCCTCATGTCTGTTTTCTACTAGCTCAATCACAGAAGGTTGAGAATAATTTAAATAAAGGCTATTGGTTTTTAATTAAGCAAATCACTTAACAAAATATAATTTTAACAAATGTTTAATTTACCTTTTGGATTTGCATTGTGAATTTATTTGAACACATTCAAATTGTTCTAAATTAAAGGATAATTCGATTCCATTCTAAATTCTTTAAGATAAACCTTGGTTTTCAAACATAAATACAAAAAATAAATATGCTGTATATACATGTGATATCATTGCACCCTTTTATTGATTATGGTTTGCAACCATGTGTTTTTCTTTTTCCTCTTTGTCTACATTGTAGTTTAGTTAGAGTCTCTCCAGTTTGGTCAAGCATTTCTAACAAAAATAAATTTGACTTGAGGCTGAATGATTTTTGTTAATAAATTAACATTTTAAATGGAAGTTGGGAATTGATTCCATATGTGTGGAGAATGATCTATCTGACCATGAATTGAGCTTGATTCACATCTTTATCTGTTTTTCTAACACACAAAGGAGAGCGTGTTTTCACAGAACATTAAATAACAGGTAGAATATTAACATATTTGCCTCTCCTACTGGGATTAAATGTATCATAATTGCACAACAAGCCTAAAAACCTGACTACAGACCTGTTCTTTCAGGTTGAATGGGAAAGCTAGAACATTGTAGAAAAATAACTAGAACCAATGATCTGAGGAAAATTGACTAAATACAAAAACATCTAAATAAAAGGATCTGAAAAACATTATCCTCACTCTGTCATTTAGCAGACATAAAATGGGTAAAAATGACTAAATAGAATATATATCTGTCTCTGGATTTAAATATAGATTCCAGAAAAACTTATAAAATGGTAAACCAATAGTATTTATTTAATTTGACTTACCGCAGTGGGCAAACATCTTTAGATTGAAGCCTGTATCAGGTGATGAAAGCTGCATTGCAATTGATCAATTCTGATCATCTTTTAATGGGATTATGTAATTAGAAAGTTGTGTATAACCTTAAGTTCCCTCTGCTAGGGGTACAACTAGATGGTTAGCAGACTTTATAGACAATGAAGGAGTTAATTTACAAATTATACAGTTGGTTGGTGTCTGTACCCTGGCCTCCATATGGCAACAACAGGTTCAAAATTACAAACAAAACAGGGTTGAATGTCTTTTTTTTTTTTTTTTTTTTACAATTGTAATGTGAAAAATTATTTATACCCTAGAAATTCAATTAAACATCTCATTGCATGTGACTAATCTTACCTCGTCACCCATTGTGTACATTGAAAGTATTGCTTTTTTTTGCTGAAATATATTGAAATTCTCCTGTGTTTCTGGTGTACATCCTTCAGAAGCATGGCTTAGCTTCCATTTTCTATCACCTAATAAACATTAGCATATCAAGCTATTCAAATCCAAGCAGCAGAAATCACTTGAGCTCATTGCAGGTTTGAGGTACTGAAAAAAATAGACACCCAACCCCCATTTTATTAGAGTAAGCAGAGCTGAGGTGATTGACATTTCTCTGTGTGTAAATAGGGCCTTTTCTGGGTTCTGTTTCTTTGGACAAAATGGCCAAATAAAGGAGCCTTGTTGCTGCAGCTAATACTGATCAGAGAAGCTTTGTTCCTTTGATATCACTCTCACCTAGTTATCAGGAACACACAAGAGCAGGGCTTAGAGGAACCTGGGGAAAGATCCTGTTCTCGTTGAGGGGCTTTGGTGGAATAATGCACATCACACTCTGGGTCTCTTGATGGGAACATCAGGAGGTAGGATTATTCATATTAGAGATCCCCCCTCTGTTTTCCCCACTGCTTTCAGGGCTTAATGTTAACATCTGCCTACCGTGATGAGGCATAGATGAGCAGGAAGACTGTGCTGAAAGTCCTCCATTCAGATGATTTATCTGATCACTATAATGGAGCAGGCATGTTATTTCGATATTATAATGGAGTACGAAAGGAAGAAAGGCTCCGGCTCTTTGGTGTCGATGGAAGCTGAGTCACCTGGGCCAAAACAACCAAAAAAAAAAAACAACAACAACAAACAAAACACCTTTATTTCTCATTTCAAACTTACTCAGTGAATGAGCTTATCAATCATTGTTTCTTGGTAAATGTATTTTATTTGCTTTACTGCAAAATCTATTTCTTATTTTTAAATTAAAACAAAAACAAAAAGAGTGTAATTATTCGCTCATCATTTTGCATGTATTTGGGCTCTTCAGCTGTTGTTGATAAAATCCATTTGCTGTTTTTAATGGGTGGCAGTGAATTTGGATAAGCTGCAGGGCACCTGCAGAGGTGTGGGAGCATTTTAAGGCTGTGAACATTTATAATGTTTCATTCTCTGGGTCAAAACTAAGCTTGTGTGTGTGGGCTGTTCCAGGAATATGATGGAAATATACAAACTCCCAGGGAAAAAAAGAAGCTTTTTGGCTTGTATATGCTTTAATCTAAACAAATCTGAGCTCTGGTTAAAATGAAACTGGATAATCTATTAGAAAATGTTCATTATCCATTGGAGAGCAGAAAATCCCAATCTCAGGGAACATTTTCTTAATGGGCATGCTAAATCTAAACGTTGCCTTCAAGGTATTTTGTTTAAGGTTCAATGTTTGGGTGTGGGAGCAGATGTGGATTTAAATAGCTCCCTCTTGTGTTTCCTCTGGATTTGGCACACAAAGGGATTCTTCCACTTTAAAAGTGTTCAGATTAGAAATAAACAATGAAAAATACATGATAAATCAATCAAAATCAAACACTATATGGCACATTTTATGGTATAAACTAAACCTTGACTTGGATGTCTAAGTAGCAAAACTAAAATTACCAATTGACCACAGAAAAAAAAAAAAAATTTAAGTCTATATGACACAGTCCTGAAATTTGCATGCATGGTCACATGGATAGGTGAGGAAAGATTCCCCTAGTGTAATGTAACATACACTTTTAAAACCCCTTAAGCCCAGAGGGTCTTAGGAGCAAATTCCGCCTGAAATTACATATGGGAATTAAAGCAAGTACAGCTCCCAAACTATAAATTGGAAATACATTTTTTGTATTTTTATGACCAAAAGGTATTGAAGAATATTTTGCAGGTGGAACCACTATTTTAAATGTCACCATATCTGATTTATAGGTGATTAAACGAAGAAAAAAAAAAAGAAAAATATTTAGTCTTGATAATTTTCTATAAAAAATAAAACACTGCAAAACACCATGAACCCCCAGACATTATAGATCTACATCTTGCCTATAACTCAAGCACATTTGGATTGAATGAGTTGAAGCATGTTTGTTCCACAAAGGTTTCATTGGGCAGTATGCCATCCAGAAATGTGATTTTGGCACAATGCCAAAAGTGGGGGAAAAAAATAAAAATGTTTCTATTCATTAAAGGGAATCTGGCCAGATAAATATGCTGAGTTACATTAATGGAGACCCTCTGCATAAGAAAAAGCCTTTGCTCCTAAGATTTAGCTGTTGTTTCAATGAAATTTACCAATAATATCACCAAACTGAATAGAAAATAAGAATAACAGAGAAAGCTTATGTAACACATGCCGATTACATCACCTGAAATGGTCGCACCATTACCTCCTCCTGAGCCTCTAGTTTCCAATGATGCCGGCCATTAGGGGGTGTGGCTAAAAATGAATACCTGCTGTTGCATTACTCCCACAGTCACAAATAATTTAAAATCTTTTTATTTGTTTACAAAACTAAAATCATTTAGAAGCATGTTTTAGGCATTTTAAAGCCCTGTTTAAAAGGTGTGTGGATGAAACACCATGTGACTGTGTCTTGGCCTTTTCTAGAAATAGATAAACGTGAGCAGGTGTCAGTTGGGCCCATTACCAGGCCCGCCTGGCTGAAAGGGTTAAAACTAAGACAAAGCTTAGGTATAAAAATAAAATAATATAAGGATGCATGAAGAGAACAACCTGGGGCCACTCTCCTCTAGATTTGATTACATCTTGGTATAAGATGCTGACCTCTGGGCAAGACACTTAACCAAAACACACCTAACAACTTGTGGATTAATGTAAAATTGTCCATATACTGTATTGCATATACTGTATAGCCATCTAAAAAAAATGTTTTTAAATAAGACATTTTCATGGTATACCTCTTTGAGCATTTCTAAATTTTACATTTGCAAATAACTGCACCATATATTTTCTGAGAGAAATGTAAAGTATTTTTACTTCAGTGCTTTTCATTCATCTAATTGCAACTTTCTATGCAATCGTTGGGCATCCTCATCCTGAGGAGTATATTTAAAGGTAAGGAAGTTTTAACAATGAAGAATTAAAGCTCTGGTTCAGGACTGCAATGAAATGTAGGAAGGCTGTGAGTTAAGGTATATGGAGGATATCAGTCCTTCCTCAAAACATTTGGTATTTAATCCAAACCCTCAGCTCCTTTGTTGCACATTTTATCTTCTCTTTCAGACAATTTCCTGCTCAACACATTAAAAAAAGGCTTGTCACAAAATCTTGAAAAAAAAGAGGCTTACAGCAAAACAGCAGACAAGATATGGGCATTTATTTTCATGATCAAATCTTGGTAAGGAAAGCCTACTTAATCTCTGTAGTTTACACTGGCAGGATAAATTTGAAGTGGCATCAAAAGAAATTGAGATGTTTGCAGTAAAACTGCTCATCCGTTCCCAACATGCGTCTATGTAAAGAAAAATAGAAGTCATCCATGTAAGCCTGGTACGTCATTCTTAGAAACATTCCAGGAATGAAATGAATGCAGTGGCTGTATGATATGGTCAAATATGTTTATCTAAAAGCATGAGTGAAGCGCTTTGAGCTCTGCAAACATAATTTTTCTTGTTTGATGGTTTCACTTTTTTACTGTAGGGGTTCAATTGTGGTTAAAGTCAACTGGTAAAACAAAAACAGCTTTTTTTGTTCTTTATCCTGCAATCCACAAAAAAGGATAATATAAGGAAAAGAATCCCATACATGTCAACCTAAAATGATATAGCTTCATAGTAATTACACCTGTAATATTGTTCTTATGTACAATGTTTCAAAAGTCCACTTTTTTCCTGAACTTAAGAAAATAAGAAAAAAATGTCTGAACATCTGTCCTAAAATGAACTCTTGAGGTTAAAACAAATAAGGCTTTTTTTCTCTTTTTGATGACATCCTTTTTGACCCTCATTGAATTCTCAAAACACAATCGGTTTGTATTGTTTGCAATCAGTGTCCGTGACCCACCTCAGCTCTCAGAAAACCCAACAGTAGAAATGATTCTTTTTAGTTAACCTAAACAAATCCAGACACAGTCCAGATATTAGGCTGAAAACTTCAGCCACAGACATCAGAGTAAATCCACCGGCCTTTCAAACAAACACAATTATCAGAATATACCTTTAAAAAAAAAGAAAAGAAAGATTAAAAGTAAAATAAATAAACAATCAAAAGGACAAACTTAATATATTTTGGCAGGTATGCACAGAGTCAGTTTGTAAACAAAACGGTCAAACAGACGGCGGCAAAAATTCTGCTTGAAGAGGCAGTGGTTTACTCAGTGTGTGCTGTCCTCATCCCTTCAGCTCTCCACAATCTGACTGTGCTCCTCTGCAGCACCTCCCAACCCCAGCTACAACATGGCTCAAATATTTAAGGGAATTCAAGGAGAGGTAACCCCCTCTGAGGATGGCATGCAGAGATGACTTCCTTTCCTGTTGTCGTTCCCTTGCAGAACCAACTACCGGATCCTGGTGAAGAGGTTCAACACCGAGACGGATTCCTGAAAGGGAAGGCAGATCAATCACACATGAGAAACACACTACAAGCTTACTGAAAAGCGGAGTTAAAGGAATAGAACATTTGGGCAGTTGTTGCTACCTTAGTGGATCTCATTTTACTGAAGACGTTCCAGAAGCGAAGGGTTTCATCTCCTGCCCCGGTCACAATGGCCTCTCCGTCAGGTGACATGGCCTGCACATAAATCCTCATTACACATCAGGTATAGATCAATGCCTCACTGTCTGATCAGAACACAGGACCGTCATCATCATTCTATCTTCCAGCTAATCATTATTTTCCATTGCTGAAACAGGGCCGGTGGATCATAACACCAGCTTTGATCAGGAACCAGATAGGGGAGTTAGACTGAAATCAGCAGAACAGCTAAATAAATTAAGACACCGCGTTTTTCTAACATCTTGGACATAATAAAATTCTACGTAAATTTGAACACATAAGCATTCAGATTATATAAACATTTAAAGTAGATGAAATTACCTTTAGAGAACTTTAAGAAAGAAAACTTTGATAGGAATGAGCTAAAACAATAAACAGGGAGATTTGATCTTATTGAGATGCTATATGGTGATATAACTGCGATGAACGTTAAATATCTGAACCATCTCACAGCTGAAAGCAAAGATTGGAGTAAACTTTGCTCAGACTGATGTCAGACATGTAAAGCTGGTTATAAAAAACCTGACTGACGTTCTTTAAGCCAAATGAGGAAAGCCCAGCGATTAGTTGGAAAGGCTGTCTTAATTTGTTCAGCAGGAAATATTTTATTGATACATTTTACCCCCCAAAATAAAAAAAAGCAGTAGTAGCAGGCTAATTTGGGTGTTTAAATGTGATTAAATCATTTTTGTTTACAGATAAAAAAACGAGACTAAGTATCAATAGGTGAACACCTCTAAATAAAGGATGTTATGTGGTGTTCTAATTCTGTCATGCACAACAAACAAGGCACCGACTGGCAAGATCTCATTGGCTGCGTCCGACTGTCTGCCCTAACCGCTATATGGGGTATATCGCAACTATATAGCGGTTAGGGCATTTTAAATGAATGCCCGAACATCTAGTGAATGAATAAGCCTTGGACTCTAAATTTCCCACAATGCATCTTGAAAAGTAGTGATCATCCATAGTCAATAGACGAGCAGATATATCCCAGAATGCTTTTGCGAGGAGAGACCTTCTCATGATTTGTTGTCACAGCTGCCATTTGTCACCTTGGTCTGTCGCTACCAGACAGCGGTGACTAATAAAGATGGTGCAGGCAGCATGCGGTGAGGCGAAGTCACCTGACCAACCTGAAGCGAAAAGTAGTGAACATACGTCTGAACGGTCATTTAACTGAGTTAACTATATAGGGAACTATATAGCCCCCGCTCAATATATTGATTGAGGAATTTATGGGTTAGGACGGAAGTTCGGACACAGTTATGGTGTTTACACGCAGAGATGGAAAAATGGTGCCAATGTGTCAAAGGCCACTGCTCTGTGTGCTGTACTGATCTACTTATACCTTGTAGTAAATAAAAAGAACAACAACAAAAAAGCAGCAGGAAAATCAGAGACATGGAGTTAATGTGGTTCCTTAAATAATCCAACCTGTTTACAGATGTCAATGGTTTATCTCAATATTTGTGCCTAAACGATTCAGATCAAACGCTACATAAACTCTGTAGATTAAGTCTGTCTAGAACCTCTGACCAAAGCTGTTGTTTCTTTCACTTAGAATTAATTTTTTTTTTGTGATACAGCAGAACTGCTTCATCTAACTCAGGATTTTGAACACATTTAAGGAATACTGAGAAAGAAACACTGGAGGACTTTTTTCATTATAATTTAAGTACTTAATTTGTATTTATATGCCTAATATTTTATTAAAAATACTCATGATCCTTCTCAAAAAAAAAAAAAAAAAAAATTTCATTACATAACATTCGTTATAGTCGTTCTCATCAGACTTTTTTTCTTGTTTCTAGAAACACAGTATCCTTACCAGGTAGAGTACTCTGTAGGAGTGTCCTGTGAGTTTGGCCACTTGTGTTAAAGACGGATATTTCCACACCAGGATCTGGTTTTGGGAATAACCATGAGTGCTAACCTGGAAAAAGAAACAAAAAGAAAAACAATGAATGCTGCTGTATCTATTTATCTTTTTGATTAGTCTAAAAAGAGATACTCTATGCAAGTTAACATACTTAAAACAAAACAAGCGGTCTGAACATAAAACTAAACCCCGTATTTTGCTAAATGGTTTATTTGTTCACAACCTCTCCATTAAATTGATTTAATATTTGGATAGCAAAAAGGTGCTTAGGAGATTTTTTTTTAACAGAATTTTAAATACCGGTAGGCAATATTTACAGAGAAACGCATCAGTGATTAATCTGGTGATTAATCTAATTAACAGTTTCACTCCTAAAACAGATTCCTCATGTAATTAAATCATAAATCTTGAACTGGTGCTTTTAGTGTAGATGAGGATCATTCATATTCCCAAAGGTCCACATGAGAAACCTTATTGCTGTTGTGTGTTGGATGACTGGTAGAACTCATGGCAAAACAGACAGACAGACATACAGGTAAACACCAGACTAAATAGTGTGAAGAACACATTTGTAAAAGTGAAACTGTAAAGCAAGAGAAAAAATTATCCTATAAATATAAATAAGACGGTGATATTATTAATAAAAGGGTATATTAATGTAAAAATATACATCTTAAAGTTAAAAAAGAAAGAATAAATGAAAATTGTGAAAAATAGTTTAAATAAAATCTAAACAGACAGAGTTTAAATCTGCTGTTGATAATCAAACACATTGTAACTTACCAATAAAAATGCAGCATACCACACTGACTTTAACTTTATACAACCATTTTCATCTTTAAAAAAACAAACAGCAAATGGGCTGGTCTTCAATTTCAGTCTATATGTAGTCAGATTTTGTACACCGATGCTGTAACCCTGAGAATAGCAGCCTGGTTCACCTAACCTTTCACTGCAGCAAAAGTAATGAGATTATTGAGACAATAATAGAGCAAACATCATCAGCGTCAGG
>NW_015151114.1:85724-99714 GCF_000732505.1 Cyprinodon variegatus
AACAACAACTTTATTTTCTACAAGATAAGCGTTGATGTAAGTGCCTTAAAAAATAAAATAAAATGCATATTTGAACGTGCTTGAAAAAAAAAATTCAAATGTACTATTAGCATATTAGGCCAGAGTGGTGTATCCACTAGGAACGCATCCATATAAAAATCTTAGCTGGTATTAATTTTGCCGCAATGATCACATTTACCTATCAGACCGATATGCTTGAAAATGACCAATATTAGCTAATGCCTATGTAGAGCTAATTATTTTTTGCTAACAAATAACTATGTTTTTATTTTTTGTGGATAATCTAGTTAGGTTTATTGTTTGATATTTCTTTTGAGATTCTGTTTTTGGTTATTTAGTTATGTTTCTTTGTTTCTGGTTAGTTATGAGCAATTTAGGTGAATTAAGTTTATAAATAGGCTGTCAATGGTAGGATCAGCATGCAGCTGGGTGGGCTTATGGTTTTTACCAGCACAACAGAAGCACGGAGGAAATGTTTGTCCTTTTCTGTTTGCTTGCTTAAGGAGAAGTAAAGCACAAAACTAAAGGATTTTACCTGGAAAATTGTTTTCATTTTGCCTGCATAACTTACTTGTCCTTGGTGCATCTGTGGCCCTTGTGGATTTTTTTGTGTTGTCAAAGCTATGCCACAACATCGGTAAAAAACAAACAAAAAAAAACATACGCCCAGCCAGATGCAGGAGAGACAACAGTGGACTGGACTTAAAAGATGTCTTGCTCCTGGGGACATTGTTCTGTCATATTAATGCCGACATATCGTTAATTCTTGATATCTGCCGGGCCAAAAGAAGCTCGGAAGCCGAAAGAAGATTGGTCTGATTTAGAACATAAGCAGGAAGAAGAAACTGTTTGGTTCCTTTGAGTCAAACACTTAAGTTAGAGTTACATCTAGAACTGTTATAGAAAGAAATAAAAAAAATAGTAAAAGTAAAAATTAAAAATCGATCAGATGTAGGTTAGAAACAAACTGATATATTTTGATAATCTTTTCTGCCACTGAGAGCCTGGCATATTATTCCTTAGTTATCTACATGCTGAACTTTTATTAATGCTAATATCAGGGACCGGCTATAGATATTTTTCTCTGCATTTAGAGGATATAAAAAGAAGAGCCAAGCATCCAAATTTGCACAAGCAATATAAAAATGTGGTGTTTCAGGTGACTCACCAGTTCATTTGTGTGCTTGGACCAGGCCAGGTTGCAGACCTGAGAGCCGGTGTCGGTGCACTGCAGCGGCTGGCCGGTCAGAGTGTTCCAGAAGCGGATGCAGCGGTCAGCAGTGCCCCCTCCTGAGGCCAGCAGGCCATGCTGGTGAGGCGACCAGGCGATGGCCTTCACAGCAGCCAAGTGCTCAGTGTACTGCTGCACGGGCACCACACTCGAGTGATTCCACACAAGCAACTGTGGAAACATTGAAATGCTGGAAATAAGCTTGCTGTCCAAATGTGTCACTTTCAGAAAACAGGCAGGATCTTCTTTCTGCGCACCTTGTTATCGTTCCCCCCCGAGGCGAGAAGCTGATGGTCTGTGCTCCACTTGAGCCCACAGACTTCCTGTCTGTGCCCTTGGAGACGCCGCTCTGACTGCAGAGGTGGTGCTCTGATGTCCCGCTGCAGGATCACACGATCACGGCTTCCAGATGACAGCTGGTCCGCATTCCACGCCAAAGCACCTGGCAGCGAAAATACGAAAGGCAGGTCGAAGGGGAGGTGATTCATTCGGCAAGACACTGACAACAACTGCAAGGAAATATCCAAAGCTTCTAATAAATTCATCTTCACACCGTCTCCTCCTCCATCTGTCTGCCTGTTGACTCACCCACTCTGGCCGTGTGTCCCTCCAGCACAGAAAGCTTCTTCCCTGCTGCCGCATCCCAAATCTGGACGTAGCCCTTATGAGTACCCACCGCCACAAGGTTACCCTGAAGAACACAACACAACAGTCAACCAATGACCTCAAACATGTTTTTAGTCAGTTTGTCAAGGTTTGTGCTCAAACCTTTGTTCGGTTCACATTCTGATTGAAAAAAAAGAGAAATATAATTTTTTATGTAAATTGCAAACTGTGCTTACTGATGGATGCTCTGTAGTTGTAGATGTTCTGGTTTCAGGACATTTTTAACAAGAAAAACTCAGAATAGCTTAGGGAAGCAGAGCGGTAGTCGATTTCAATTATAAAGAGTAACAAAGTAGCTAAGATAAACAAACAAGACTTAAAGGCTAAATTGTCAGATTATAATCCAAATGTCAACAAAGTTTTGAGGGATTTTGTTCCTACTTTTCTCCCTCCTTTCTTTTTTGACAGATGTTCTGCAATTAATTTAAAATCTATTACAGATTTCCCATGACGTTTCAAAGCTTTTAGAGATATTTCAACCTGAAAACTAAGATATAACCTGAGCTTAACTGGTCGGGTTTAACAATGTTGCGTCCCATTCTGTAACCAGCTGTTCTGTTGCAGAGAACAAAACCTGAAACATCAGATATTATGTTTGCAACCATTAGCAAGTGAAACTGATCCCACTGTTTAAGTGAAGTTAACCTACTACAAGGTTACGCAGGCGTTATGATGCAACTCCTAATTTTATTACTTTTAAATCTGCTACTTCGCTTTAGCTGACTGGAAATGACACACAGAGAACAGTCTAGGAGTCATCACCTTTAGGTGTTTTTTAAAAGCTGTATTAAGCTCCATGGGTTTAGTGTTAGTAACAGTTTAATTTTTTTATGATAATATTTGGAGGAATATTTGACAGACTATATTAGTCAATCTTAACTTGACCAAATATGGTTGTGTAGATGGTGTTGATCTAGGCTATAAAATACACATCTTGTATTACACTTTGAAATTAAGGTAATTTCTAAATAATATGAAAATGTTAGTCTGCAAATGGAGCAATTCAAGGTTAGATTTCACTGTAATTATTGTATTTCCATTTTAGTCTGGTAACATGTTACATATAGATACATAAATAATAAGAATGTCACTATGTTGTCATGCTGGGGAAAACACTTTATACTTTATATCTGATGGATAGAAAATCCTTTAAATGTTACTTTCTGGAATGTAGGAATTGCAAATAGTTGACAGTAAAATAATAAAGGCGCTGATATCTGAGGGAAAATTTGTCCTTTAGAAACCCTAAAAAAGGAAGGTTAATTTGATTAAAATTCTTTTTTTATTTGTAGAAACCTCAACTTTTAATGTTTAGTGGAGTTTGTCCCTTTTTTAAAACATAAGTACAGAAAAACATACCCTCTCTGACCAGCCCACCGATGTAACTGAATCTCCTTCTACAGAAAGGTCACAGAGACGTGTCACCTAGAAAAACAGGAGCAGAAATTGTTCTTAATGTGAGTGACAGGAAAAAAAAAAAGAAAAACTAATATGAAAAGAAGTGGCACACACCTGGCTGGTGCAGGCGCTCCACAGGTAAACACAGGTCCCCAGTCCCACACTGAGCACATTCAGAGAGGACCAGTCCACCAGGTTGAGGTAGAAGTCATCCTGAAGCTCGGGAGCATCCAGAACTTTAAAGGGAATTTTGGAAATCTTGCGTGTAGGCTTTCTTGGTGACCGTAGCAATTTTTGGCTGCAAGACAAATTATAACAAGATAAGAGAAGATCCTAAGACTAAAGACTCCATAAATCAGGATCAGAGGGAACCCGAAAGGATTACCTGTTGCTACTGACAGGCGATAAAGAATACGGGGAAACTGTGTTTCCATCTTCTTCAGGTAGAGTCCTCTTCGTACTTACAGAATACTTTGAAACACACAGATAGGAATTAACTTTGGGAAATTCCAAGCTTAAATAAATATAAATTATAGTGGTTTTCTGTTTTACATTAAAAAGGCTTCTCTTGGCAGGAGTAGACGGCTGCAATCGGCGGTCCTCTGATTGGGGGTCTTGGACCTTCTCGATACCGGCCCCTAGCAGCTCGTTCTTTAGCAGAGCAGAGTAAGCTAGACCATCCGCTAAGGATAGAGAAACAGAGGAGAGGTGAAAACCCAAACCAGGCTGTCTAAAAATCAAACTTCCATGTACTGTGCTCCCTCTGTAATTTCTCCGCTGCTGCTCACATTTTAAAGGTCTGCAAGCATCAGGCAGCTGGGTTTAATACTGCAGCTCTTTTCTTTGGGGTTTCTCACATTCTTTAAATAAAAGAAAGTCCAGTTATGGAAACTGGACTTAAGAAGGAGGAAAAGTTTGAGGAAAAAAATTCTAAAAACCTAGATAAAATCAGCTCCAAATGCACAGCTACAATAAATTATCAAAAAATGTTGCGGTGTAACAAGGAAATCATTTTTGGAAAAAATGCTAACATTGAAATTAATAACCATTTAAGTTTGAATCTGCAGTGACTGACTGCCTAGTGATACAAAACATTCTCACTAATGTGGAAATAAAGCTAAACTTTGATTTACTGTATTGGGACAGGATGTAAATAACAAAAAAACAATTGTTTAATTCCTCCGCAACAAATGAGTAAGATGTTTATGGAAAAAAACGCTTCTCAGAGATTTTGTTTACTTGGTCATTAGGTTTGCAAATATCGCAGGAAGGATTTTGGCTCAGTATTCCAGAGAGAAATTCTCTAAATCCTTTATGTTTATTGGCTGTTGCTTGGCAACACAAAGCTTCAGCTTGCTAACAGATTGCTGGAGGACTGAGGTCTGAACACTGGCCAGGGTGCTCCATGACATTATTGCATTTCTTCCTATAGCTTGTTGCACAATAAGAACAAAGAAAACCTTTTCTTGTTTTTAAAGGTGGCAGAAACAGGAAAACCGTATGTTTTGCTTCTATCATTTACAGTTCACCAGACGATTAACTGTAGAACAACAAAATGTTGCAACCACTGTAGCTTATGTCACACAGGCAAAACAAAACAACAGCAACACCAAGGCAAAGGAGGCTTTTTATTAGAGGACGGGGACAGCAAAATGCTTTATATAACTCAAAAGAGGCATCATAAAAATTTTCATATTTTCTCTCCGCTGCTGCCAGACGATCCATAAACTTTTCATTACATATCACTACAGATTTCGGCACCTTAAGTAATATCTGAATGTCCAACCCAAAAACAAAAGAGGAAAATCCTTTTTCTGCTTAAAAACATCTGCCTAAATCCTGACAACTGTTCTTGGACAAGCTGCGAGAAAAAGTTATGCCCATGCATTCAGCTTGAGGTTGGGCGACTGGATGAATCTATTGATCAACGACAATCTTTTTTTTCTAAGGTATTTTTTGCACCTTTTTTGCTAAACAGAAGAAGAGAGAGGCAGCGTTTTGTTTTTTTCTTCTTTTTTAAGTGTGTTTACAGAACGTTCTGTCTGTTACAGATTTGATTTTAACACAGCAGATACAAAAAAGTGAAGCTGTGTACTTTACATAAAATAATATATAAAAATAATACTAAAAATCTCCACCCCAGTTTTCAGTCTGTTTGATTTTGTGTATTCAGATAAACAAATCAATACCGATTAGAAAACTAATGTCTCAGAACATAGAACAACTGGAAAGGAGGAAACTATTCTCACTGGACGAAACTTACACATTTTATGACAGAAAAACAAGCATGTTTACCTTATTGGGTTTTAACAGTGTGCACAGTTGGTTAACAATAGTACTAGTGGTGCAGAAGACGAATATATCGTTCATCGCCATTTGTTGGACCGACAGACATCGGTGGAAAATGTTTTTCATATCGCTTAACCTTAGCACCCATATAAGCTCTGTCCATGGTGATGGCTGATTTTGATCAGTGTACCACAAGGGTAAGTGATTTCTGTCTGGGTTGAAGGATATCAACACTTTAATTTCTTTCTGGGTGACCAAATTTAAAGCAGCTGAGGATCAGATATCGCCACACCTCATCATCTTATCAGGTCATGTTTACAGAAAGAAAGCAGTGGAATACAAACAACCAAAAAGCTACCACACCAAAAGTTGGTGTGGTTAAGATGTTTTTAATAAATATCCAAACAAGCCTCTCCTGTTGTAGTGTCTTGTTTTTACCCCCCACACAAGATTATTGGCCCAGAGAAAAATCTGATCCGAGATTACCAGTTTACCAGCCAATTTTAAACCTTCTTTCATATGTTTTAATTTAAGATGGGCTTTTTTTTCATATTGATTTTTAAAGACTTTGTTGGATTATTGTGCAACAACCAAGGGTCATATTGCACCTAGAAAAGACTATAAAAAAGGGTCTATATTCATAACCTGGCAGTAGCCAGATTGATATGTGTAGAACTGAGTTGAGTTGAGTTCTACGTTATCAATCTGGGATGGCTGCCGTTCAGTCTGTCCATAAAAGGAGGGACCTTTAGTACAATACTTAAAGCTGATTGGGTGACGTGCCAGCTAGTAGCTTCCTTCCATAATTTTCACGACCATAAGACGCACCGTACTAAAAGACGCAGTCTCAGTTATGTGTGCCATTTCTGTATTTAACACACAGATAAGGTGCACCGGATTTTAGGGCACGGGTTTTATATACCGATACACATGCTCTACTATATTTAAATACCTCTACTGCGTATTTAAAAATAGAGCGGGAGCAAAACTGAGTATGTTTGTGCTTTATTCATGTGTTTATTACAAAGTGTTAATCAAACCCATCAAAGTCATCATCCTCTGTTTCTGAATTAAACAGCTGCACTAACATGCCAATTTCCCCTTCTTTGCTGTCAGAGTCACTTTCCGTGCCGCGCGGCTTCTCGGAAATGATGCCGGCTTTTGCCAAAGCTTGAACAACAGTGCCAGCAGACACGTTAGCCCAAGCATCTACAATCCATCCGCAAACTGTGGCGTAACATGCCCAGCGCTGCCTTCCACTTTTCCTGAAACTGTGGTCTCCATCGGTCATCCATCGCTCCCACGCCGCTCGCAGCCTTACTTTGAACGGCCGGTTCACACCGATGTCGAGCGGTTGAAGTTCCTTTGTCAGACCCCCAGGGATAACAGCGAGCACAGCGTTCAATTGTTTCAACTCGTTTTTCACATCGGCTGTAAGATGGGCACGCATGGAGTCACAGATTAACAGCGATGATGATGCGTGAAAAAAACCACCTGGTCTCTTCACATTCACCTCCCTCAGCCACTCTTTCATCATCTCCTCATCCATCCAGCCCTTTTCATTTGCCTTAATAACGACTCCAGCTGGAAAAATCTCTTTAGGCAAAGTCTTTCTCTTAAAAATCACCATAGGCGGCAGTTTCTGTCCATTTGCGTGGCAGCCAATCCACGCCCACACTTCCCACTTTAACATTCTCATGGCGGTCTCAACAACGTCCGCAGTAACAACACACATAGGGCGCACCGCACTATAGGGCGCGCCGCACATTTTGAGGGAAAAAAAGACTTATAGTCGCGAAAATACGGTAACCTTTTTTTAAAAAGCAAACAAAAGCAGTGATATACAATTTTGTTACATAATGCTGCGCTACTTTAACTAAACCAGAATCATGGTATAAACCTAAAGAGAATGAGATGCATTTCAGTTTTCTCCAGCTTTGAGATGTCAGGAGAAATAATCCTACCAAGGTGTCTGGTGGCGCATCGTGGCCAAAAAGAGTTCAGAAAGAGAGAAAACATAAGCACACCATAAGGTACCTTTGTTGCTGTCGGTTGTGCCATCTTTGGTTTTTCTATTTTGATTGTGCGACTTTTCAATTTCCTGGAAGAGAAAATAAAAGAAACAAAATAAAGCTAATTTGGACACAGACTGTGTGAAGGCATTAATTTAACAGACTTGATCAAAACAAAGAAATAGGAAACATGTTTGAACAGCACAAACTGAACACTTTGATTCTGGGAGCATTATGCTTTTGCTAGGACAGATAAAGAAATCCTTGGTGCAGACTCACGTTAATGCGGTGGAAGTTGACACTCCAGTTGGCTCCCGCCCGGGAGGGAATGAAGCGATCGCCGTGCTTGCTGGGAGAGGACAGGGGGGAGCTGGTGGGTGTCAGAGATCGCACTGCTCCCACAGCTTTCTACACGAGGGAAGAGAGAAGACGCCATTTTCTGACTGGAGGCCAAACATAAACCGCTCTTGGACACAGACTTGAAATCTTAATAACAAAACAGGAGGATAATTTATGGGGCAGATGGTGCATTCATTTAAGGTGTTAGCGACAGGAGGCAACATTTACAAAAGCCAATCATTTGGCCAACGAGGCCCTGTTTTAGCTCAACCCTGGTAACAATGTCAAATAACTAGTCTGTTAGACATTTCATTTTCACACAGATGGACAGTTACAACCTCTTCTCTCACTCGTGTGCCAGTTTGCGATCATTTTTTTGGGAAATTGTCAATATTGTTCAATGATGATGATGAATTAAACATACTAGTTAAGACAGATGGCACAACTTTTGGCGCCTGGTGCTGCTGTCTTCTCGGCTGTCGCCAGCTGCCCTTTACATTCTCAGGACTGGGGATTAGACCGAAATTAAGATCTAATGTTCTTTTTGACAAACATAAACTTTATAAATGCTAATATATCGAACATGAATGTACTAAAAGTAACAGGAGGCCACTAAACCAATACCATGCATCATTAAAGACACATTTTGGAAAAAAAATCTGTAGAATTTTCTATAGTTTAACTAAACTCGGATCCAGAAGTACACAGCATTCTGGGGAATGTAGGCAGAGGAAGAGATTCATCCTCTCAACCTCTCGTGGCCATTTTAAGCAAACCAACGGTAGGCCTGACCTCCTTCTTAAGTTAAAAGTTACATTTCAATAGTGTAACAATTTATATTCAACCTTTTCCCCCTGGTACTTATCTTATATAAATATAACTAGGGCTGGCCAATTAGGTAGACTATACAATGCACTTCTCAAATCACAGAGGCACTCTGTTTTGTTCACATTACATTTTAAAGTACTAAGACACTTTCTTTCTTACTCCAGCTTTAGGTGGTGCTCACACGCTTAAAGGGGAACACCGTTTTTTTTTTTTACATTGGTCCCTTGATTTTACGTTATTACATCATGTTCTACTCACCCATATAAGTTTTGTGTCATTTGTAGCTTTTCCGAAGTTATTCGGTTTTATTATATCCAGGTAACGTCTTCCTATGGGCAACAACTTGAAGGCACAAACTAAACTGTTCCTAATTTATTCTCTATGGTACACCAGCATTCATAACATGTAGGCGAATCACTGTCCCCCAGACAGCTGCTGTTATATTTTTTATATTTAGATTTTTTAAAACAAAGCAGAGTGTGTATGATGTCATCCGTGTGCGTCGGCTACCATTCATTCTTCCTGTCCAGTGAACTGCTGCTAGTTTTACTCACATGCCTGGAAGATGTCTAGTGCTACTACCACAGATGATCTCGCTCTCGAAATGCAATTGAACGACTCAGATTAGCTAGCCAAATGAATAGAAAGAGTTGAGCATAGCCGCCTGTGGCCCGGGCTGCCTGTCACAACTCCAGTCCGGCGCACGGATGACGTCATACACACTTTGCTTTGCTTTTAAAAAAATATAAATATAAAAAATATAAGTGCGGATGTCTGGGGGACAGTGATTCACCTACATGTTTCTTGGATATTACAAAACCCAATATCTTCCGAACAGCTCCAAATGACACAAAACTAATATGGGTGAGTAGAACATGATGTAATAACGTAAAATCAAGGGGCCAATGTAAAAAAAACGGCGTTCCCCTTTAAAATGGGTTTGTCAATACAGAGTGGAAAAGAGAGTTGCTAGCTAGCATGTAAGAAGTTGGATTCAGGGCAAGAAAGATTCTTAGGTCATAAAAACAACATAGTCTACATTCTTGTCGCTAGTTCAGAGAAAAATCTGATTACGTTCCAATAGTAATACTGGCAGAAGAAAAAAAAAAAAAAGGATTTTTGGCAAAACTATTACATTCTAGATAAGACCAAATTACCGTGATAAAATAAATTTGATAGATATGAAGAGTTTAGTGTAATACATTTCCCGGCCATATTGCACAGTCCTGCTTTAGAATATGTGAATATGATTAGAAATAGAGGCCTCTGGGTTTGTGTACGGACCATTACTACAGTATATTTGCATGTTCTCTGGAAACTTTTGGGTTTGTCCTGGTACTTCCTCCCCTGGTTCAAAACATAGATGTTAGAGAAATTAACAGTGGCCAATTGTTTTATTGCAGGATGCGTACACATGGTTGTCATGTGTGTCACTTGCCCATTTAATCATGAAAACAGACACCAGCCTCCTATGACCCCATAAGGATCAAGCAGGGTTAAAAAATAGACAGCTACTAACATTAAACTGTTCTCATCTTTAAATCCACAAAAAGAGCTATACTGTAATCAAACCTATAAAAACAAATAAGTTTACATTTTTACAGAGAACCGACCTACAAAGTTTTCTTGAAACAAAAAGCTTTTCGAATTGAGTTTGCTAACATGACCCTAAGGAGGGTTCTCGGTAAGGCACCGTGCTGGTTGATAACTGATCAAATATAAATTACTGCTGGATCAACTTGTTTGGTTGCCATTTTTAAGGTAGAGTCCAACTATTGTACTACAGCAAATACATAAAAGCTTTCAGTTATGTTGACGACGACTTCCTGATGACCAAACAACTGAACATCAGGTTGATGTTCAAAGGAGGGCTGAGTCATTTTCATCTGGGCTAGACAGTCTTGTAATTCAGAAACTGCTAAGCAAGATTTTTTTATGGACTTTTTTTTTTTAAATAAAAAAATAACCTAAAATGTAAGCCTTTTGTTAGCATGAAAGCCCAAATAAAGATAAATCAAATCAAAATAATTTAGCTGCAGCATCTCTGGAGTTTAAGCTTTGAGCAGTAGAAGAAGACCTTACTTATCTCTAATCGTACCTTCTGCTGATATGAAAATAACCCAGTACCAGTGGTGACAAAGCAATAATGGAGAGGTTTGAAACTTGTTGGTGTGGAGTAGAGCCAGTCCATAAAGGTGGAAAGGGTCACATGAAAACCAGCTGAGTTTCTCCAAACCAAATGTTATGCTCGTGGAAATTAATAAAGCATAACAATTTACTGATTTAGCAGTGAGATCCAATACTTTTGGTTTTATAGCTTAAATAATCTAAATATAAAAATCTGGTTAGAAATATGAGGGTTGACATCCTGTCATCCCAGTAAAGGTTATTCTGTTCTTTATGGGGTGATAGAAAAAGTGTCATCTGTTGTTAAAATATAAATAAAAAATTACTTTAATGCTGTGAAAAGCAAATCAATCAGAGCCTTGCTATCATTTGATTGATGCTGTTGTCCATTCCTACCAGAAAAAAACCTTTTGGGTTTAATAAAAGCAGTCTTCATTCAAGTCTTTGATTATTGTTGATAACTGTGTTTTTTTTCCCCCACTGTTTACTTATCTCCAGTTAACTATGTCCAGTGGATTTAATACACCCTGTTACCAATCTCACACGTTTCTTAAACCTGACAATGATTTCAGTTTACTCTAACACCCTTAAAAGTCTTCAGATCTGAATTCATGAAATCAAACTTGGTGTGTAGTAAAAAAAGAGACGTGCAGCTGACAAATCTGTGTGATGTTGTTATGCAATCATGAAAAGAAACCTCTCAATATTTAACACCTTGTTAAGACTAAGCCACTAAGAAACAAGGCATTTCTCAGGTCAGAAAAGGGTCAAGCCTGGCCAATCAAGAGGGTACTTGGTGTGTTTTTCAAAAACCTGAACCTCTGCTCTCGTTTTATCTTTATATAAGCTTTAAATCAGCCAGCTTTTGCCTTACATCTGAGGCTTGATTAAACTCAACATCAAATCTGCAATTACAGGTCAGCATCAGTTTTTCCTGTAACTTTGCCTAATGAAAACAGGAGCAACATGACTCCTTAAATAAAAGCATGCATGCCCTGCAGGAAAGTGGCTCATTCTGCTCTATGTGCACTTCAAAATATCTGACAACTTAAAAATGACTTTGCTCTGATGTTAGTAGACGCCAACAATTTTTTAAGTGTAGATGCCAGATGAGCTAAATGTAATTAGGTTTCTCTTATTATGGCTCGTAAATCCTCAATGTTACAAACATTTAAGAAAAATAAAATAGTACGTTGTTACAGAATTTACGATACTTTAATTTTTAACTGAAAGGAGAAA
Organism: Cyprinodon variegatus; assembly: GCF_000732505.1. NCBI lineage: Eukaryota > Metazoa > Chordata > Actinopteri > Cyprinodontiformes > Cyprinodontidae > Cyprinodon > Cyprinodon variegatus. Next base: position 97,875 of record NW_015151114.1, read on the forward strand.
CTGATTGCAATGTATTAAAAGACATTATAATGTTTTTTCTACACAACAAAAAAAGGTAGAAAAAATATTTAGTTGAGCTGAGCAATAAGACGCAAACTGCCTCATAGCAATGACATTCGGTGCAATAGAAAACCCACAAAAGCCTGTTTTTGGAGGCAATATTGGTTGGCAAGTAAAGTGCCAAGAATTAATGCATTGCAGTAATGCCATCAGTCTGTTTAGTGGAATCTCACTCTAGTAAATTCCCAAACCCGATAGAGATAACAGTGCATAAGTTTCCGAATGCCAAAAAATAGTTGAAGCTATCCATGTGACAGCTGAGACAGAGCAATGCAGAAAATCTAGGAAAATCACAAATGGTTCTTTATTAATAATATTAGCATCGGGAAAATATTAGGCAACCCGTGTCTAGAAGTATCTCACTGCGTAAACAATGATGCCATGTACTGCAAAAGTTTAACAAAATAAAAGCAGATGACATAAGAATACACATGACATTTCAATACACATACTTAATCCTGAATTATGATCAATTTGTGAGAAGTGTAGCTTTAAATTATTTTCTCTCTTTTTTTAACAAATTAAAATCGTAAATAACATTGCTGGAGATCGGGAAGCAAAAACAGGAAAGGTAGGGGAGTTGTATACTTACTATGGGGCTTGCATTCTCATTTTGGATATTAATTTGTCTGAGCAGCCTGCACTCATAGTCCTGATCCATCATACCTTTAAAAAGCAAAACAAAACAAAATAGACAATGGCAACAGCTTTTAGGATGTCAATAAAAAGCACGATTGGGACATTTTTCTAACAATCTTGCAGTCTAAAGACAGTAGTAACAATTTATCTTTCTTAATATTACAATGTTGACACACTAAAAAGCACATGCATTATGTATTTGATATATAAACCCCATGATCTTAAGGAAAACATCATTAAATAATAACAGACAGAAGATAATCAGCTTAGGAATTAACTTGGTCACAGAAATTATATATATAAAAAACGATTTAGTAAATGACAGTTTCAACTAAAAAAAAAAAGTTGTACCTTAGATTAATCTGACGGTAAACTGGAATTAAAAGTAGCCTTAAATGCAGTTTATCTGACATTGAGTTTCCTCTATACAGATGCTATTAGGGCAATGTATCTACTTGCCACCACATCCCTATGAACTTAGCTCTAAAGCAGTAAACTAACGTAAGGAATTTGCCTGGACTCGCCACTACAAGCAGCAAATAACTCGGTTCTTTATTGATATTTAATAGCAGCGGTTAAATGTACAAAAAGAAAACAATTTAATCACCTAGCGTAGAGGGCTAAGCTAAGCTAATGTTAGCTGTGCGGCTAATGCTTTGTCAACATTATTTGTGAACAATCCCTGATTGCGATAACTCCTACCTCTCTCCGATACGCTCTCCCTCTGTGGTGCCGTTGAACTCAGTCTGTTCTGGAGTTTCAAACTCTAATGCAAGGTCTTATTTTAGGCCCTTAAAACACCGATTTAACAAATTACAAATGTATTTTTTAACCGAGTATTCAATTCGGGCTCGCAAAGTACCACGGGAAGGGCGTGATGTCACAGATTTTGAATCGTACATTTCCTGTTGCTAGGGAAACGCATTTCTCTTGTCGATTCTGTTGTACTTGTGATAAAATAAACTTCTGCAGGTCTTTGGGTATGTGACTACAAAAGATGATTAGGGCCACTGAAAAAATAAAAAAAGTTAACTGATTTTTTAATTTTATTTCAGTATAACATGAGAAAAAAGTCAGAATTTTGACTTTTTTCTCAGAATTCGGACTTTAATCTCAGAATCCTGTATTTAATCTCAGAATC